>NC_138741.1:35927391-35979978 GCF_965113295.1 Leuciscus leuciscus
ACATCGAATGGTCAATACAGAGCTGGGCTTGCTGAATGTCGGACAAGTAAGTCAACAAATTATATATAAGTGTGTTGCTTTACTGTTTATGGTTACCTAGCTTGTTACACGTAGAATGTGGCTGTCACATTAGCTATGCAGTTACTTGCGCTAATGTAAAGGTAGACAGCATCAAGTTACACATACTGTAACGCGAGTGTTGTACATTTCTTTGTTATTTGGATAACCGTTTCCTGTTGGTTATATGGCGCGCACGATATCCGCATTTCAAGATCGCAGAGCTTGATGTAATTGTAATAAGATAAATACAGACGTTACAGATCTCTCATGAAAAGGCAACAGTAGGTTCGCGTTAGCTACATGATGATAACTGTAAACCATCCGAATAAAGTACCGTATCCAGACATAATATTTTAAACTAACCATTCGGAAACGTCCTGCTGGAGCCGCTGAGTTGCAACTTCTTCATCCGTTGCTTCTCCATCTGGATCAGATTCTGGGTCAAACTGAAATGCTTCACAGCAGGTTGTGTTGGCTGTAGTCTGATGAATTGAGTTTTAAAAAAAAAAATTTTTTATTTAATGTACCAGTGGTCACTCTGCTACATTTACAGCTGAAAAAAGTAAACTAGGCATGTTTAAGATTTCATCTTTAATATGAATTAGTTTGTCTGAATTAGTTTGTCTGAATTTTTCATAGTTTTTTCTTGTATACTTTTAAGTTCCATTTATTTGGTGCTTTGTTCAATCTCAAACCATTATTTTATTTTTATTATTAAGATATCTGCACAAGAGTTAACTGTAATCTGGGCAAACATTAAACTTTGCTGAAATTAAGCGTCTCGCTTTGGTCTACACTGGAAGTGTTCTGTTTGCTCTGCTAAACTACATTTACTAAAACTCAAACTAAATAAAATAAAAACTAAATAGAAATGTGTTTGCAAAATAAAAACTAAACTAAAACTAACAAAACCATTAATGAAACTAACTAAAACTAAACTGAAATTTAAAGCAAAACTGAAAACGACATTAAAATAAAAACTAATTTAAAAAAGCAAAACTATAATAACCTTGATTCGCACTCACACTCAATCACACACTCCCACTATCTCAAACACTCTCACTCACTCTCACTCATACTCTCACACATTCACTCACACTCACACTCACACTCCCACTCTCTCACTCACACTCTCACACACTCACTCACACACACACTCTCACACTCACTCACTCACTCACTCACTCACACTCACCCACACTCACTCACTCACACTCACACACTCACTCACACTCTCACACTCTTTAACTCACACTCTCTCACACACACTCTCACTCACACACACACACACTCACTCACTCACACTCACTCACTCACTCACACTCACTCACACACACACACACACTCACTCACTCTCACACTCTCTCACACACACACTCACTCACTCACTCACTCACTCACTCACTCACTCACTCACTCACTCACTCACACACTCTCACACACTCACTAACACACACACACACACACACACACTCTCACACACTCACTCACTCACTCACACACACACTCACACACTCTTTAACACACACACACACACACACTCACTAACTCTCTCACACTCACTCTCTCTCTCTCTCTGTCTCATAGAGCAATTGTATAAAACGTGGCATGCAAAAAAAAAAAAAAGATATGAAGAGGTGAGACCTAACACACACACATGCACAAACACACAACTTACAGTTTTTTTTTATTCGCTTTGGTACTATTTTCACAAGTCAGGTGTACATTTTCACAACTCTTAGTGCAAAAATCCAAACTGATCACACGTGTAACACAGCTAGTCATTCTTTCAAAACCTGATCTCATGCTTTCATTACAGTTATACACATTTCAGTCCACATAAGCATAGTTTCAAACACAAGATTATTGTAATATGTAATGAGAACATTTGGTTTAATCACAGAAACACAACAGTATGATCTTATTTCAATTTAGTACTTTTAACAATCAGTTCATCCAACAGCAAACAATGCAAGATACATGTTTCAAATCACAGTTGTTGCTGAATTAATTACAGTAATACAGGCTATGCCACATTAGAAGTAATCGAATCCATAATGTTTGTAATAGTATCTATCCAGTGTGTTATCAAAAGGTGTGATGAAGTACAGCCATGAGGTTCTGTGCTAGAACAGAGTTTGCTGGCAATACAGTAAATGATTTCACTCTATACCATTTGACTGAATCTATACAGTAGTGGACCTTTATAGATGAAGGTTGAGTTACAGTAATTCGGCAGTCTCTACCATGGTAATCTGTTTACAGTATTGTAATGCATACTGTAAAATGCTGTATTTGATGCCATCTGTCTCCCTTCTACTGATGCATCAGTCATTGACTGTTTTCTCTCTCTCTCTCTCTCTCTCTCTCTCTCTCTCTCTCTCTCTCTCTCTCTCTCTCTCTCTCTCTCTCACACACACACACACACACACACACACACACACACACACACACACACACACACACACACACACACACACACACACACACACACACACACACACACACACACACACACACACACACACACACACACACACACACACACACACGCGTGTGCACACACTTTGAACATCATGGTGGTTATCTATAAATCACTTATGTAAAAAGAATTCATTACATTTGGTTATCCATATCAGAAATTGCAAACAAGTTCTATAGTGTATTGAATCAATATCTATAGGTGTACCAAATGATTCATTGATTAACCATTAAGATCATTTGGATTAAATCATAGACAAATGTATTAAACTGAACAAGAAGAGATGCAAATCAAAGGTTTGATAGTAAGAGCTTTATGAAAGGCAGTGACTGTGAATGAAACATGTATGTAGACGAAACACTTATTTTGTGTTGTGAAAAGGATACTGTGTGATTTTGTGTATTGTGCAAACACAATTGAAAACATGTGCACTTTTGATGATCTGTTGTGATATTAGCACTAAGAGTTTTGAAAATGTACACCTTACTTGTGAAAATAGTACCAAAGCGAATAAAAAAAACTATGTATGTATGCCATGTGATACTGTAAACATGGTAGAGACATGGTAGTTACATTACTGTACCTCAGCCTTCATCTGTAAAGGTCCACTACAGTATATTCAGTCAAATAGTCAAAATCATTTACTGTATTCATTGCCAGCAAACTCTGTTCTAGCACAGAACCTCATGGCTGTGCTTCATCACACCTTTTGATAACACACTGGATAGATGCTATTACAAACATTATGGATTCAATTACATAAGTTAGGTTATGCACATGTATTTTCTAATGTGGCATAGCCTGTATTACTGTAATTAATTCAGCAACAACTGTGATTTGAAACATGTATCTTGCATTGTTTGCTGTTGAATGAACTGATTGTTAAAAGTACTAAATTGAAATAAGATCATACTGTTGTGTTTCTGTGATTAAACCAAATGTTCTCATTACATATTACAATAATCTTGTGTTTGAAACTATGGTTATGTGGACTGAAATGTGTATAACTGTAATGAAAGCATGAGATCAGGTTTTGAAAGAATGACTAGCTGTGTTACAAGTGTGATCAGTTTGGATTTTTGAGTTTTGAAAATGTACACCTGACTTGTGAAAATAGTACCAAAGCGAATAAAAAAAACTGTAATGTAAAATGTTGTATTTGATGCCATCTGTCTCCCTTCTACTGATGCATCTCTGATCAATCTGATGTTTTACAGTCATTGACTGTTTCCTCTCTCTTATACTCTATTCTGCTTTACAGTATTTGCACAAATGGCAAATTTCTCTGTATCTTTCTCTCTCTCACACACACACACACACACACACACACACACACACACACTTGCTATGATCTTAACATTTTGAAGATTAGTTTAAATTTGTTTTTTAAATGTGTTTGCTTAGAGAGTATGATATGGGCATAAACGGTAAATAATCAGATGTTACATATTTTATATGCATTAAGTCTTCCTCGTGTTCAAACTCAGATTGTACAAACAAATTTACATCAATATCCTGTACCAGTGTGACGTGTGTATGTGTGTATATATATACTTTTTATATATAGACTTTATTTTTGTGTTTGTCTATTGCAGTTGATGCTGCTGACAGATTTCTCTCTGCATGACAAAAGTGAGGAGCAACGACTTGATGCTTTTCTTCATCAAACTCTTAATGCGTGTCTTCCTGAGTTCTGGAGTTTCTTCAGCTCCTGCTGTTATCATGGCCAAAACTCTGGTGGAGAGAGAATCAGAAACCGTTGAAGCCCACTGACTCGTCTGAGTTGAAACTAAAAGGGAGTGAATTAAGGCACATGCATTCTCTTATTTACAAAGTTACAACTGTTCAATTTCTTTAGCACTTGAATTTTACGGATTAAGTTTCAGCCTTTAAAAGTTCAGGCTGATTGAATTTGACATTTTTATGTCTGCAAATAAAAGTTGACTTTTTAAGCTGTCTCGTGAGCCGTTTCTAAATCATCATCGTCAAACCGAATGGTTACAATTCATTAACATTACCATTAACCATTTATAGTAGGGGTGCGACGGTAGGTACATGTATTCGTCCCGAAATGTACGGTACGGACGTCACTGTTCGGTGCATACAGTCACACGACGAATACATCAAAGCCACTAGATGGCTGTAAGTGTATGGCATTAAAAATGGCATTTAAGCATTAAATTAGATTTGAAGATGGCTGCAGAAACCCTGCTTAGATTTAAAACACAAGCACTGATGTTTTACAATAAAAAGTGAGACAATGATAACTAATTTGTGTCAGGATTGCACATTAATCAGAGAAATAAAGTGGTATTTACCGTTATTTCACAAAAAAAGACAAATGTGCTTATTCAGTCGCATATATTTGTTTATTTGTAATCACACAGAACATCACTGGGGTTGAAAGTATGCACATAAAAATAAAAAATAAAGAGCTACATTCTTATGTGTGCATTACGTTTGATCATTCAATGATCATTTCTTTAATTTTTCCACCAAGTTATATGATCTGAGGAGCTTTGAGCACCCTCTCCAGTCCCAATATAGTGTTATTTCAGCCAGAGCAACCGATGGATCTCCCAAACCCTGCTAGAGTTTCTCTCTCATGCCACTCGGAGTGATGATGATGATGATGATGATGTGGAGTCTGAAGCTCACGCGCATGAATCAGTGACAGAAGTAGAGTTGTTTCAGGAGGGATGTATGATTCTGTCTTCAACTTTGAAACGAAGTCTGTCCACAGTGGTGATTAAGACTCTTTGGTGGCCCTGGCCACTGACACCTAGAGTGCCATAAAGTCTTTGTTAAAGCGTTATAAGCCATGAACCGAAGCTGCAAAAACAAACAAGTCACAAATGTCCGGATGTTAAATCTGTGACACTCAGAGTTTTGTGCTGAAGTGGCTGGAATCACTCATGCTTCATAAACTCTACTGGAAGTCTAAAACTACACTAAAAAATGTTATGTTTTTGATTTACGCATTTCAAATAATAGTAAAATTCCATCAAATTGAATTGAATAATCCTTACATAGAATTGTAAATGAGTAAAAAAAAAAAAAAAAGATGCAGAAAGGGAAGAGGTAAATGAATATAAAGGAAGGCAATAATAAAACTGCTGATTACAGGAAGTACTCATAAAACTCAAAACTCTAATATGCAAATATTTTATAAGAAGTGCTTGTGTTGAAACAGGAGAGAGGCTGTTTACTGATGGATCAAATGATGGTTCGTGTGACTGGGATTTTAGGGGAATTAATAAACATATTACAGGTTCTCAGTGGGACACACACCTGTTTGTCATGAGCTATGTAGCGCTTGTACTGAATGTGTTTATATTTCTTTTGTTGGATAATGGTTTGAATCTTATACTGTGGACAGTGAGAAGAACTGATTATGGGATACATGAGGGTCTTTATGCACTGATTTCAGTGTTTCAAGTACTTTATAATGTTGAGATACTGTTGATGTTGAAGTCAAACTCGTGCTGGTAGAAATCTAGAGAAAACTGATGAACTCTTCAATCAAATGCTCCAGAAGCTCCTCAATGTCAGCTAGAAAACACACACAAATCTCACAGAGTAAACCAAATAACACAGATTATCTTTCTCAGGGGTTTAGTTACGGTCTCTGCCGATCTTCTTCCAGATTAAAGCTCTTCAAGATGTTTTGTGATGTTTCTGGTCGATGCTCACAGAAGCTTCTGGAAGTTTCCCGTCAATAATGTTCCTCGTCACTGAAGAAGAAACAAGACAGACACACACACACACACGCTGAGAAACACATTATGTGCCAAATGTTCATTAAAGTAAACAAAATACTGTTGTTGAAATGATTGTTCTTCCCCGAGAGAACGAGTGATGGATCTGGGTTTGCTGAATGGGGTCTTTTGTTCCACAGAAGAAAGTTGCAAACTTTGGATAAAATCATCTTACCTTCTTATTCTACTTACCATCATATTCATCTGTTTCTCTGCGTGTATTTAACCTACCTTTTACAAAGTTTTCCATAAATATTCAGACTTAACACTGGATTAAGCACAAAAGAAACTGCAGACTGACTGAATGTGTCATTAAGAAGGTCTCGATACGAGACAAGATGTCAGAATAAGAGCCATTGTGAGGGAATGAAATATTTGCAGTGAAATACAGTTTCTTTTCCCTTTTCCGTTCACAGTGAACTTCACACCAATGAAATCGATCAGCATTAGGCAAACCACATCAGACTGACTGCTGTCCAAACGTGTTCTGAGTTACAGACTGAATCAACCATTACAAGGAGTTTTCCAACTGTAGATTTCTCAATAACTGACACAACGCAGGATAGGTTTAACAACCGAACGTGTTTCGTCTTTTTTATTTTGTTTCTCCTGTTCTACACTCCCGCCGGTCCAACCGGACCACACCCACCTTCCCATGTAACCCCAACCTTAAAGGGCTAGCAACATTTATCAACTCTACATCCCTTCCCTTAAGCTAACATTCACCAACTGAACATGTGAATAAGGATAGTATAACATGTAATATATAGAAAGGGTATCCTTAACCAGTGAGATAGTCCTGATAACGTGGGTTAGGACGGCTAACTCTCCCTGAACGAGTCACTACAGGCTGGGCAGTTGCAGCAACATCACCAGTGGCAGGTGCTTCGCTCTGAGATGGTAACACTGTAGATGACAGGAGGGTTGTAAGAGGTCACGCTGGTGGAAGTGGTCTATAATCATCTTCTGAACATTCAGTGGGCGCAGGCTCTTGAACACGGAGGAGGAGACGTCGATTTCTTATGTACTGTCTGCCCTGAGAGGTCCCCACATAGCTGTTAGGTTGAGCAGCATGGCCCTGTACAACTGCCAGTTTGTCGAAACCGCGAGCCATCTGCATCCTTACTGTCTGACCCTGTTGTAAGGGTGGAAGGGTGTGGGCATTGCGGTCATAGTATGCTTTGCTTTCCTTTCTCCTCCTGGTAAGCACTGCCTTGACGTTGCAGCATACAGAGGGCATCAGTCTGTCTTTCAGCTCAGGAAGAAAAGTTCTCGTACGCCTGGAGAGGAGCAGTTGGGCAGGTGATGGCAGGTCAGCGCGTGGAAGGTTACGCAGGTGGAGTAAAGCAGCCTGAATCTATGGCACTTCTCGAGCAGATGCTTGGCGGATCGCACTGCACGCTCTGCCATGACTTTCCCCTTCATTGCTTCAGTGCTCTTTTCAGATTGCTCATATAACAAGCATACATTGGCAGCTGTTTCCGCACACCGTCACTTTCAATCCCGCAGACTATGCGGTCACGTATTAGCTCGTCATTTAAAGTTCCAAAGTCAAATTTTTTTGCGAGTAATTTTAGTGTGGAAACATACGACTGAATGGACTCACCAGGTTTTTGATTAGTCATGTTGAAGACGTGTCTGTCCATTATAATGTTCTTTGTAGGCAAGCAGAGTTCAGCAAACTTCTGCAGTAATACATCGGGATCTTCTCTGTCCTCTCCCTCGGCAAATGTGAAAGCCTCGGATTTCTCCACCGCGTCGGGGCCCGCTAAATTCAGCAGAGTGTACGCCTACACCTTCTTCAATTTGTCTGATAGACCAGCATTGCAATATATGCGCCATTCTTTTTCGAATTTGCTCCAGTTGTCAGCAATGTGCTCGTCGAAAATTAATGGATCAATACGGCGGAGACCTTGTGCCATGTTCGATCACTTCTGACACCATGTAGATTTCTCAATAACTGACACAACGCAGGATAGGTTTAACAACCGAACGTGTTACGTCTTTTTTATTTTGTTTCTCCTGTTCTACACTCCCGCCGGTCCAACCGGACCACACCCACCTTCCCATGTAACCCCAACCTTAAAGGGCTAGCAACATTTATCAACTCTACACCAACCTAACAGCTAGATCTCAAGAACCAGGGGCGTAGCACCAAATGTTGGGCCCCAGTCACAGAACCAAGGGGTGGGCCCCTCACAACACCATCAATATATCTTTGTGGGGCCCCCCCTTCGCCAAGGGCCCGTTACTCAGTTCCACTATTACCCCCTGTCTGACGCCCCTGTCAAGAACTGTCAGGAACTTTCTGGAAAACAGTCCCATCACATTCGCTCTTGAAGATGATAGATGAAAGACGACGATGCAAACTGAAGGATCTTCTGTTGAACTTCAGTGATACTGAAGTTTGTTCAAACGGCTGTAGTTTCTGAAGCCAGTTTATACAGACATACTGGACCAGAGAAGTGTCACATTCAGTCATTTGAGTACAACATTAAAATATAAAAAAAAAGTTATATTTTTCCTTAGTTATTTTTTTTCTTTTCATTCGTTATTGATTAGTGATTATTCATTTCCATCTTTCCTCAGTTTCCTCGACTGCCTGGATCTCACCGCATTATATTATGTTGTCATCGGCTTGTTGAGCTGCTCTGGTCAAACGCTGAAATCCTCTGAACTCCCGAATCACACCACATCCAATTTGGTTCACAGCTGAAATCAGGTTCATCCAGCTAAACTCAGATGAGAACACTTCCACCAAGTGAAGTACACCTGAACCGATCATGTTTGCTGTCGAAAAGAGCTGTGCGATGAGCCGTAGCTTTGGAGAAGACGAGCATTGAAATCCAGCTGAAACCAAACCACTGACACAAGCAAACCACTGGAGTATCTGTGAAACAGACAAAGCTGGCCGGGTTACAGGTGTTTCAGGTATAGAGTCCGGTAAAGGCATATTGAGCTCAGTGTTATTATCGAGGAGAGATCGCTGGATCTGCTGTCTGATGCTTCAGTTCTCGGAGAGTCTCAGCGAAGAGAAGGAGATCGTCGGTGAAGGAGAATGAGTTCCAATGGCAGAAAGCTGCTTTATAAAGCGTTTCCCTCGGCTTCTGCAACGTGCTTTCATTGCGCAGACTGTCCTCGCCCAGTGTTGCCAGATTGGGACAGGGATTTCCAGCCCAAAAGCTCACCAAAACCCGCCCACTCGGAAATCCGCCCAAAATCCGACTCCCCGGAATAATCGCACTTCCCCTCGCGAGTTTAAATCGCGTGCCCTTTTTTCACACAGCAATCACCCAGATCCTGCATGGAAGCTTTGAACAGAAATTAACAGAAAGTGAACTAGTGTGGATAAAAGATGCAAAGAACAAACACAAACACAAACAAACAGAAAACATGGCAGATCGATTCAAACCATAAACTTCGACGGGTAAGGAATAAAGCTACCAGCAATCAAAACAAAACTGTTAATTTCACTTAAAGGACAAGTTCGGTATTTTACACTTAAAGCCCTGTTTTCAGATCGTTTCTGGTGAAATACAATGGTTAAGAAGATTGAAATTTGGACAAATGCTGCTGGCCCGAGAATTTTCGGTTTCTGTGGTAGCACCCCCCCACCTCCACAATGGTTGCATAGGTGCACTGGAATAATCCTTCCTAAAACGCATTAAACTTTCGTTTACAAAGACGTGAAACTCACCGAGTGGTCAGGGGTGTTCACTGATATGCTCACACAAAAATCGCTGCAAAAGATGCTTTCAAACAGGTTTTATCGTAGTTTTTCATCCAATACAAGTCAATGGAGTTGGACAAAAACTACGATTGTGGAGGTGGGGGGGGGGGGGGGGGGGGGTGCTACCACAGAAACCGAAAATTCTCGGGCCAGCAGCATTTGTCCAAATTTCAATCTTAACCATTGTATTTCATCAGAAACGATCTGAAAACAGGGCTTTAAGTGTAAAATACCGAACTTGTCCTTTAATTGAACTGAACTTATCGTTTGTGTGTTAAACACGCTGTGGTTCATAGGAACATATTGTATTACTCTCCCCATTGCACATGAATGCCATTAAAAATAATATTTAACCTTTTTTTCACGAAGATAGGCTTTAAGAGTTCATCAAATACATATTGTACATATATGAGGCAAATACCTGTCTTTTTGGGTTTTTTTTTTTTTTTGTCAGTACACATATTTTAACACACACAAGTAACTTGTGTCGGCCATTGATTTCTTTCTATCCAAACAAAACAGAAAAAAATGATATGCAGATTAGGGGTGACCCCGAATAGTCGAAGATTCGATGCTTCGATTGGAGGAGCCTGATTCGACTACCGATCTCACGCTCGAATCTTCGCTGAGGTGTTATGAAACGAGGATCATGCCACTTTGGCTATATGAGGGTGCTCAATGTCTGATTTCACATAGAACTACCGGTTTTCTGTCAATACGTTAATATTCAGCCTATTATGATAATACTGTATATAAAAATGTGCAAAGAAAGAAGCTTTCTAAATATTTTTTAACGTGCGTGAATAAATCCAAACACCCCGTGACAGATTTAAGTTTCACTTTCAATCCGTGACCGACAGAGGAGCGTCTTGGCGGCAAGGATTTAAATCTTTAACAATGTCTGGGATAAGAAAATCTAAAGTGTGGATCATGTACACCATCAGAAAGGATATTCTCCAAGGCTGGATTTAGCATCAGGAAAACCAGTCTTTCACTCTGTCTGTGTCCGCTGGAGTCTTTTGTGCGCGCGGATAAAATACACTCTAAAACACTTAACGTGAAAAACGTTTAACGACTCAATCTCCTAAAATAGTTAAATAAAAAATATAGGAGGAACCTATTCTGGGTTCATCTGCTTCTCTGCACATAAAGTGTGTAGGCTACTGTGTACATTAAGCCACGTTAAAGTGCCTTTAAGCGTTTTAAAAGCTTTTTTCACGTTAAGCATTTTAGAATGTCCCGTGGAAAACTAACTTGTTAACGTTGGCCGGCAGAAGTGCAATCATGGTTTTCCTTAATTTAACTATTTTAGGAGATTGAGTCGTTAAACGTTTTTCACGTTAAGTGTTTTAGAGTGTATTTTATCCGCGCGCACAAAAGACTCCAGCGGACACAGACAGAGTGAAAGACTGGATTTGTTCTCTCGATCAGGTATCGGGTACAAGTGATTTCAAAACTAGTTAATAAAAAATTAGATTTTTGGATGCTGTGAACATGTTTAGCTAAAAAGACTGCGACTCCAGTTTAGCATTTATTGTTGTTTCTGCAGTTAAAAAGACAAAGTAGAAAATTCTGGCTACTATCGTTATTTTAATAATTTCTTTATTTTAATTGTATTTATTGATCTGTCAGGGTTATCTAATCTAACTATTTGTGGCTTGTGTTTTGAATATTATGTTCCCCTGCACTTTAGGCATTTTGCACACATTTGCTCCTCATCTTGTGACTTGATTCTGATTTATTTCGTTTTGTATTTTTATTTATTAGAAAGGTATATTCTGTTCATATTTAATTAATTGTTCATTTTTTCGGTGCATCGATGTTGTGCTGTACTTAGAGCCTGCTCGCACAGGTAATTTAGCCGATTAAATTTTTTTTTTGCATGTGAAATGTAAATCCTGTCTGCAGTGTGGACTTTCTGGAGTTATTAATGTTATTTCTTAGTTTTATTGATCCAAAATGTTTTTATACATTTTCTTCTATATCTTTGTGTGATTTTCTGTACATCGCGGCTTTGAAATGTTAAAGCCCCGCCCCCATACACATGATTCGACTATTAGTCGACTATAGGCAAGACTTGACGATTCTGATTCGACTATGAAAATCCATAGTCGGGGACACCCCTAATGCAGATATACAATAAAACACAAATTAATTGCTCTTATCTGTTCATTGAAATAATAATATGACAGTATAGGTATTACACAAGGGTAATTTATTATTTTATTCTCTCTTACGGTCAATGTGTTGCTTTCAATATTTGACTTTAATCTAAATTACACTATAGCTACATGGCTTACCTTTGTTGTTAGGCATGGTGTAGTGCCACTTCAGTCCAGCTATTAGTATTTGAACCTATGAGGAAAGAAAAATGAAAAGGGCAACCATTAGTTATAGATGTTATGGGTGACATTCGTTATTGTCCATCTATTATCTATATGTTATTTAACAGGCCAAAGCAGACGCTTTTGTCCAAAGCGATTTACTGAATAACTTTTTTATATGACTGATTCGTCCATTTCTCTTGTGATGTAGATAACAGTTAACGCCATTGTGTGGTTATATTCGGCGACCATTAACGTTATACAACATCATGTGCATCAATTAACCAGAGGTGGGTAGAGTATCCAAAAACTGTACTCAAGTAAAAGTACAAGTACTTATAGAAATATTTACTCAAAGTAAAAGTAAAAGTAATAAATATATATATATATATATATATATATATATATATATATGAAGACTTCAGATGCAAAAGCCTCTGAGTGCCATCTGAAACTTTCTTCTAAAACAAGCATTTTTATCGAGCTCGTATATTTAAGTTCAGTAATTTCACTTTAATGACAATTAATAGGTACTTTTCATTGCCATTTAAGTGAAATAACTGAACATAAACATACAAGCTTGATAAAAATGCTCTTTTAGTAGAAAATTTCAGATGGTACTTAGAGGCTTTTGCATCTGAAGTCGTCATATATATAAAATGATTTTTTTTTTTTTAAATGACTATTATTATCATAAGTAGATAGGCTATCTTTGCAAAAAAAAACAGAAGAGACAAGCATTATTTCTGCCATCTGTAGCCCGAAAATCATTGCCTGTCCTTTGGTTTGTATAATAGTAACTTATACAACTACATTTGGATTATTAGACATGTAGAAATAAAGTGAATCTGCAGAGTGTTGCATTCAAAGGCATGTAATTGACACAGAGAAGAAAGAGTTAAAACTCTCCACATGTGCTCGCGCTCATGACTGCTACTGAACATCTGAACACAAAAAAACAAACAAAAGTACATCACCGGATCTTCTTCTGTCTGTTCTCCAAAATATAATCAAATGTATATTTCTGCAAGCATGTTTAAACTGGTTAACTGTGTCTACGGCAGGCAAAGGCATTCGTTTTCAAGTCGAGTTCGCACGCCACTGCACAACAATACACACAAACTACCGCGGGATGGCGGGTGTTCATAAACTGTGAACAATGGTAGCTTATTTAATGTATAAATTAATGTATATGTCCAAAAAACGGGTAATGTCATACTTTCTAGTAGTGCTATCGTGGCGTAATAATCTGTTTGGTTGTAAAATGTATTACCTGAGTGAAATGAAATCGAATATATCATCCTGTGGAATCATTCATTCACAGACAGCATACGAAGATGTTCAACTAATAAAGATCTTCATCGCTGGCAAAAATAGGATGCATTTGAAGATATTTAGAAATAATAATTAGAATAATTATTAATATTTGTAATGACAGGTAGTGACTGAGAGGTGTCGTTGTTCTAGTCGGGAAGGAGGAGCCGAAGAAGAGATATAGACGGGATGTTTTGAGTTGTTGTTCATGCTGGAAAACTAATAAACCGAACACAGAGAGAACTCACGAGTCGTTGTCTTTAAAGTATTGATAGATGCCTGTAATGTACATCAGGACATTATATGAATTAGCAGAGCACTGTCAATTTGGGGCTACAAGAGATGAACACATAAGGGATCGTCTTGTGGTAGGAATAGCGGACAAGGAACTTTCCCATCAGTTCCAGCTCAAAGCAGACCTGACGTTGACGCAAGTGATTGAAAGTGTGCGTCAGACAGAGGCGATAACGCGGCAGGTCAACCTTCAAACCAATCGGCCGGAAGCTCAGCTGGCCAATGTTAATGATGTCAAAGGGAAGGTTGGACAGTATAGAAAAAAGAGTCAGCGACGAGAGAACAACAGCCATGGACCCAACACAAAGGAGGAGTGTGGGAGGTGCGGTAAGCCACAACATTCTGATGAAAGACATTGTCCTGCATTAAAAAGCAAGTGTAATAAGTGTCACAAAGGAGGACATTGGGAACGTAAATGTCATTCTAAAGCAGTGAGAGAAGTCACAAGCGAACAGCCTGGACAGACATACTTCCTTGGAGCAGTTGACAGGGAGGATAATGTGGATACATGGACTGTAGGCTTACCTGTAAACAATGTGGTAGTAACCTTTAAAATTGATACAGGAGCCGACGCTACCATTATTGATAAAGAGACATTTAAAAAGATGACTCCTAAAATGAAACTAGAGCCTACAGACCAGATCTCAGCTGCATAGGCATGTTCCAGGGTACCACCAGCTATAAGGAGAGAAAGTACTCCCTTAAGGTGTATGTGACAGATGGAAAAAGCTGTTTACTGGGCCGCGAGGAGGCAGTGGAAATGGGGCTAGTGAAAAGGATGGGTGAGGTCAGTGGTGTGTTTGGATCAAGCGGATTATTGAAAACTGAGCCAGTCAGAATAGCCCTGCGCGACGATGCCCAGCCATATGCAGTGCCGACAGCCAGGCGGATACCCCTGCCACTGGTACCGCTGGTAAAAAAGGAACTGCAGCGCATGGAGGATGAGGGCATAATTGAAAAAGTAATACAGCCGACAGATTGGTGCGCTGCTATGGTCCCGGTGCTCAAACCCAATAAGAGAGAGGTCCGTCTCTGTGCAGACCTCAGGAAACTGAACAGAGCTGTGAAACGGGAGAAGTATGTCCTGCCCACAGTGGAGGAAATAATGCCAAAGCTCGCCGGTTCAAAAGTGTTCACGTCACTGGACGCAGCAAGTGGATTTGATCAGATCCCTCTGCACGAGGAGAGCAGGACGCTCACCACTTTTATCACTCCGTTTGGGAGATATGCTTTCCGCCATCTTCCTTTCGGAATTACAAGTGCTCCCGAAATTTTCCAGAGGAAAATGTCGGAAACTCTGGCTGGCCTAGAAGGGACAGAGATCTTTATGGATGATATTTTGATTCACGCAGAGACAGAGGAGCAACATGACCGACGACTGGCTGAGGTGTTGAAGGTCATTGAGAAAGCAGGGCTCAAGTTGAACCAGGCAAAGTGCAAGTTCAAACAGAGACAGGTTCGCTTCTTGGGTCATCTAATCGATGAGGCAGGTGTCAGGGCAGACCCAACTAAAGTCGCAGGAATAGGGAACTTTCCACAACCACAAAACACAACAGAACTCAAAAGATTCTTAGGGATGGTTAATTATTTAGCCAAGTTCATTCCAGAGTTATCAACAGTGGCCCACCCACTGTACGAACTACTGAAAGGAGACAAGGAGTGGATGTGGGGACCTGCTCAGTGCGAGGCGTTCAGGAACCTAAAGACTGCACTAGCCACAGCTCCGGTACTTACCTTCTACGATGCCAACAAGCCCACCATAGTGTCAGCAGACACCAGCAGCTACGGGCTGGGCGGCGTTCTTCTCCAGCAGCACGGAGATAACTGGAAGCCCGTGGCCTACTGCTCAAGGCGATTAAGTGACGCGGAGAAAAGGTACGCGCAAATCGAGAAGGAGTGCCTGACAAGTGTGTGGGCCTGTGAACGGTTTGATAAATACCTGTATGGACTGGATGGCTTTAGATTGGTTACTGATCACAAACCATTGGTACCTCTCATGAACAGTAAAGACTTAGACTGTGTCCCAATCAGGTGCCAGAGGCTATTAATGAGACTCATGCGCTTCAATGCCACAGCTGAGCATGCACCAGGCAAAACATTAGCAGTGGCGGATGCGCTTTCTTTTTTCTTTTTTTTATATATATTTTATTGATTTTACACAAACAACAAACAAACAAGCCCAGCTATTACCAACATACAAAACAAAACAGGGGGAAATTATTCACACACACAAATTGCACATCACATAACCTGCATTATTGTTTACAACAAAACACATACATACAAAAAAAAATAAAAAAATATTTCAAAAGAATTTATGACTTATTGGTGAAGACAAAATGTGGTCTCCCATCCTGCAGCAAACCAGCAAGATCACCAGGAAGGTAGTCAAGAAAAGGTTGCCAAACAAATTGGTATTGCCCCTTAATATGGCACTGAGGCGTTCCAGAGGAAAAACCTTAAATATTTCTCTGTACCACTGTGTGACCGAGGGAGGTTTTTCCTCAATCCACTGGAACAAAACACAACGCCTTGCTAGAAGTAAGAGTTTACCCATTAACAACAGTTGCCCTGCAGATAGAGAGAGCTGCTCTAAATGTAGATTCAGAAGGAACAGGACTGGTTCTGATTTAACTGTTTTGTGAAAAATTTAACTTAGCTCCTGAGAAATATTCCTCCAATACCGGAGTATTAAGGGACATTGCCAAATACAATGATAGTAGGTCCCTACTTCTTTCTTACACTTCCTACAGAGGGGAGAGACTTGGGGGTTAATCTTGTTTAGAAAATGAGGAGTGCGCTGCAATCTATGCAATATCCTGTACTGACTCTCTCTAAGTCTATTACACATAAACAGTTTCTTAACAGATTCAAATGCATCTGACCAGATATCAGTATCAAGATCAATCTCCGGGGGCGCTAGTGCGCACGTGTAGGATGTAGACGTGCATAGTTTGTGCTCTCCACCGCAACTTATGCAAAATTACAGAACACCACGATAAAACTGTCTAAGAGTTTATATTTTTTGCTCGCTTGCCTATCTCATCCGTTGAACCTCGCTAATTTGAAAATGTCGCGGCAAAGAAACCCTCCTGGGAAGTCCAAGACCATCGATGGATACATCAGCAGTGCTAATGCTAGCGGGGCTAGTGCCAGCGATAGCCGTTCCAGCGAGCCCTCTGCTAAACCTCCGGCTACCACTTCAGATATTACGTCCATAGACAAAACCCACATGTACGAGATATGCAAGGAAATGTGTAAGGAAATGTCAGAGACGATTCTGGGGAGACTCGATGAACGCTTTGATGCCTTTGACACAAAATTTCAGTCTGTACTCTCCGTGCAAACTGACCTGCAAAACCGCATGGTCAGTCAAGAGCAAACGACCAGTGCACTTGAAGAACGTGTGGAAGTGCTTGAAGCCAAGTGTGAAGATTTAACAAAATACACCAGCCAGCTTCAAACCAAACTACTGGATTTAGAAGCACAGTCCCGCAGACACAACATCAAGATTGTTGGTATAAAAGAGGATTCAGAAGAAGGGAAACCAACTGATTTTGTTTCCAAACTTATTCCTGAACTGCTGGGTAAACAGCACTTTCCACATCCAGTGAAAGTTGATCGTGCGCATCGCTCTCTGCAACCCAAATCAACGGCGGGTGGCAAACCGCGCACCATCATGGCTCGCATTCATCATTTTCAGGTGAAGGAGCAGATTCTACACCTCAGCAGGACGCAATCAATGGAGTACAAGGGAAACAACATTTTAATTTTCCCTGATTATACCAACGAAGTGATGAGCCAGCGCCGTGCCTTCCGAGACGTGATGAAAGCCCTGAGAGACGGAGGAGTTAAACATCACCTGCGCTACCCGGCCAGGCTTCATGTGTACTGGGATGAGGAGGAGAATATTCCGGAGGTTTTCAATGATCCAGCGGCAGCTGAAGCGGCTCGTTCATTGAAGGAACGTAGCGCTTCGGCAGATGGTTAAAGAACGTGATGAACATTTTTACTTTCTATTTAAGGTGAGCGTGTTCGTTCTTCTGTGCTAAATGCGCCACACTGTTGACCATTTTTCGAACTGCGTGTCAATAAATTACTGTCCAGACACATGACAATTATTGATACACCAGGGCGCAGGACAATTTCTTTTAAAGGCGTATTTTACTTTGTTTTTCAAACGTGTTACTAGCTTTCAATTTTTCAAACCTATATTTACGTTATGGTGGAGGGCGCTACTTGGGTCGGCCTACTATTTGTCCAGCAGCTCCTGTTTTGGCCAAGAGGGGAAGATACGCGTCAAGTTCGGGGGACGCGGAAGTGAGGGAGGGGGGGTGGTTGTGGTACTGTGTTGTTGTTCTTGTTCGGCTCAGATGCACATGTTTTACTCACTTGTATTCGGTATTGCAACAGCAATTGTATTTTTTTGTATTTTTTCAAAATGACTCAAGTACAAGGTAAAATGCATGTAGGAGGCAGAGATTTACAACTGATTTCATGGAACGTGAAAGGGCTTGGTAGTGCAGTCAAAAGGGGGAAAGTTTTTAAACACCTGAAATCTCTTTCT
Source organism: Leuciscus leuciscus (assembly GCF_965113295.1). Lineage (NCBI taxonomy): Eukaryota > Metazoa > Chordata > Actinopteri > Cypriniformes > Leuciscidae > Leuciscus > Leuciscus leuciscus. The sequence continues at coordinate 35,945,921 of NC_138741.1, forward strand.
GCGGATATAATTTTTTTACAAGAGACCCATATCAAAACAGCTATGCAACATAGGTTGAAATGTAATTGGGTGTCTCAGATATATCAATCACCATTTACCTCGCATGCCCGTGGTGTGGCAATATTGTTTCGAATAAATATCCCATTTCAGGTAACTTCTGTTAACAATGACCCTCTTGGTAGATATTTATTGGTCTCTGGTACTATAAACTCGTTCTCATTAACCCTGCTTAATATATATGGTCCGAACACGGACAAGCCCAATTTTTTCAGAAAGGTTTTTGATCAGCTATGCAACATAGGTTGAAATGTAATTGGGTGTCTCAGATATATCAATCACCATTTACCTCGCATGCCCGTTTTTAAACACCTGAAATCTCTTTCTGCGGATATAATTTTTTTACAAGAGACCCATATCAAAACAGCTATGCAACATAGGTTGAAATGTAATTGGGTGTCTCAGATATATCAATCACCATTTACCTCGCATGCCCGTGGTGTGGCAATATTGTTTCGAATAAATATCCCATTTCAGGTAACTTCTGTTAACAATGACCCTCTTGGTAGATATTTATTGGTCTCTGGTACTATAAACTCGTTCTCATTAACCCTGCTTAATATATATGGTCCGAACACGGACAAGCCCAATTTTTTCAGAAAGGTTTTTGATCTGCTTCCAGACGATAGTGATTCAAACATAATAAATAATAATAGCCGGGGATTTTAACTGCTATCTAGATCCTTTCTTAGATAGATTATCTACAAGACCAGCACCCGAAATTGTATCTGTAAAGCTTCTAAACAACCTTTTGAAAACTAGGAATCTAGTAGATATTTGGAGGATTCAGCATCCTACAAGCAAAGAGTATTCATTCTACTCAAATGTTCACAAATCCTACAGTAGGATTGATTATTTTTTGACTAGCTCTAACCTTATTTCTCAAATCACCAATTCCAAATACCATAATATTTTGATCTCTGACCACAGCCCTTTAGCAATATCATTCAATATTTCCCTCCCAAAACAGACTTATTCTTGGCGTTTTAACCCAAACCTTCTAAGTGATGACAACTTCGTTAAGAATATAACCTCTAAATTGAAAGATTTTATAGAACTAAATGATAATGGTGAAGTGTCTGACTTGACCCTATGGGAAACATTAAAAGTCGTTTTGCGTGGTGATATAATCTCCTACACCTCAGCCATTAAAAAGGAGAGAGAGATGAGACTGCTTGAAATTAACAACACTCTTCCTAGTTTGGAAAGAACTTACCAAAATTCTAAATCACCGGATCACTACAAAGAGATATTGAAGCTTAAATATGAATACAATGATATTATGAGAGGCCAAGTTAAGAACTTACTTTTGAAATTAAGGCAGAAACACTTTGAGCTTGGGGATAAACCCGGTAAACTATTATCGCAACAGTTTAAAGGTGCCCAGGCTTCAAGAGCAATTCGTGGTATTAAGTCTAAAACAGGCACTCTTCTAACCAATCCTGCTGACATAAACCGTCGTTTCAGGGAATTCTATTCTGAGCTTTACTCTTCCAAACACAATGTTTCACAATCTAATCTGAATGATTTCTTTGACTCTATATCATTGCCCAAATTGAGTGACGCTGCTACGAAATGTCTTGATTCAGACTTTACGCTACAGGAAGTCATCAATGCCATAAAGTCATTTCCATCAGGCAAGGCTGCTGGGCCCGATGGTTACTGCGCAGAATTCTATAAGAGATTTTGTGATATTCTCGCACCACTTATGCTCAGAATGATGCATAATTCTAAAAGTAATGGAAAATTGCCAAAAACCCTTTATGAAGCAAACATTTCTTTCATTTTAAAAAAGGGCAGAGACGAAACTGACCCTGCAAACTTTAGGCCAATTGCACTTCAAAACTTTGATCGCAAAGTAATAACTAAAATCTTGGCTACTAGATTGAATAAATATTTGGCTTCTATCATCCATCTTGACCAGACAGGGTTTATTCCCGGCAGACTCTCTTTTTCTAATGTCAGGCGGCTGCTCAATACTATTTACTCTGATTTTAGTGGTACTAAAGGAGCTTCTATTTTGTCCCTTGACGCACATAAAGCTTTTGATCAGGTCGAGTGGCCTTATATGTTTGAGTCACTGCGCAGGTTTGGATTCGGGGAAACTTTTATCTCTTGGGTGAAACTGATATATGTAGAACCGTGCTGTTCTGTTTTGACGAATGGTGATCGGTCAGCCCCTTTTTTTTTGCAACGCTCGGTTCAGCAAGGCTGTCCATTGTCTCCGGCGCTCTTTGCTATTGCACTGGAGCCGCTTGCTGTAACAATAAGAGAGCACCCACAGATGAAGGGGCTTCAGGTTGGAGGTGTGGAAACGCTTAGTTTATATGCTGACGACGTAATATTGTATTTATACAATGCTGAAAAATCAGCTCCCCCTCTTCTCGAGTTGATAGAGTCTTTTGGTAAAATATCAGGGTACACGATTAACTGGTCAAAGAGTGAGTTTGTGCCTCTTTCCAGTACTTATTCACCAGGTTTTTTACAAAGTATTCCATTTAAAATAGTTAATGATCATTTCACCTACCTTGGTTTGACTATACCTACAGATCCAAAACTGATATTTAAATTAAATTTCGCCGAATTTATTTCAAAATTAAAACAAAAAATTGAATGTTGGAAAATTCTTCCCTTATCAATGATTGGACGCATAAACTCAATTAAAATGATCTCCCTTCCCAAATTGTTATACTTATGTCAAAATCTCCCCATTTATCTCACTGCAGCCTTTTTTAAAGACTTGGACTCAATTATCTTGTCTTATATTTGGAATGGCAAAAATGCCAGAATTTCGAAGGCACACTTGCAGAAGTCTAGATTAGAGGGAGGGTTGGACCTGCCTGTATTTAAACACTATTACTGGGCTGCCAATGTTAGGGCATTAATGTTCTGGCAACAGGGATCCCTGGATGATCAGACGCTTACAACCCCTTTGTGGCTTAAGATGGAGGCCAACTCTGTGAATAATTCTTCATTGCCAGCTATGTTATTTTCCAAGTTCGAAAAGCCAGAGTCCTATAAGAATTTATGCTTTGTGGTAAAGCAGTCAGCAAGAATTTTAAACCAGGTTAGGTGCTTTCTAAAACTACCAAATACATCAGTACAAACACCTATATGTTTTAACCATTGTTTTCTGCCTCCCTGGCATGACATATCGTACCATGACTGGAGAAAGAGGGGCTTGGTCTCAGTTAACAATCTGTACATTGACGGTAAATTTGCATCATTCAACCAACTGAAAGGAAAATATAATCTCTCTAATTCCCATTTGTTTCGGTATTTGCAGGTTAGGCATTACACCCAATCAAAAATTGAAGATTTTCAAAATCTACCCCTGGAGCATGAAATTTATGATATTTGTAAGAGCCCTCCTTTCTCCAAGCGTCTTATTTCGAGAATTGTACGTCTATTTGATGACTGTATTGCTGCGCACACTGTGAAAACTAGGGATACTTGGAAGGAAGAGTTAGGTGTGGAACTATCTGAATCCATGTGGAATACCTGTTTGTCTAATATTCATTCCTGCTCTATAAACAGCAGACACCAATTAATTCAATTTAAGATTGTCCATCGCTTACATTATTCCAAAGTCAGATTACATAGAATATATCCATCAGTCTCCCCAGTGTGTGACAGATGTAATATGTCAGAGGGTACACTGTCCCATGCTTTTTGGGCCTGCTCTTCATTGGTAAATTTTTGGTCTGAAATATTTGACTGGTACTCCAAAGCATATCAGAGGCCCCTTCAGCCCGAGCCTGGACTTGCTATTTTTGGCTGCTCACAAATAACAAGGACAATTCCAACTATAATGCGGCAACCATTGGAACTGGGATTGATAGTTGCCAAGAGACTGATATTGAAGGAATGGAAGTCTTCCACTCCTCCTTCCTTTCAAGTATGGGTCACTGACATGCTATCCATAATACAAATGGAGAAACTCCGCACCAGTCAAATGGACACATTTTTCCGTTCTTGGAACCCTTTCTTAACTCATTTTGAAAAAGCTAAAATACAGTAAACTAATTGTGTTCCTGTATTAACAACCTTTCCTCCTACCGCTGTACTAAATAAGACTGTAAACAACTGGCAATAGCTGTATCTGAGCCTTGTTTGTTTGTTTGTCTGTTTAATTTGAAAATGTAAATAAAATATATTAAAAAAAAAAGAGAAAAAAAAAAGATCAATCTCCAAATCCTTTTCCCATGACTCCCTGCTTTTGTTAACATTGGCACAATTAAGAGAGTACAGTTTTCCATAAAAGAGTGAGATAAATTTTCTGTTATTGGAGGCAATTGAATTAAAAGTAAGGAGGAGGCCTGGATGCGCTTTCTAGGAGCCCAGAGCAATGTTGTGGGGATGGGGTCTGTCATGAGGAAGTGGCAGTACACATCGAGGCTGTCATGAGTCAGGTCCCAGCCACACCGCACCGGATGGCAGAGCTAAGACAGCACACTGGAAATGATAAACAGCTCCAGACGGTCATGGGCTTCATCAAGAATGGGTGGCCTGATTATGCTGGAAGGGTGCCTGAGGTAGTCAAGGACTTCTACCAAGTGAGAGGAGAACTATCTGAGATAGATGGTTTGGTCATTAGAGGTAACCGCATCGTCATTCCCACAGAAATGAGGAAGGTCATCTTAGAGAGAATCCATGACGGACACCAAGGCCTGGTAAAGTGCAGAGAAAGAGCTTACCAATCCGTATGGTGGCCTGGAATGTCTGATGAGATTGTAAAAACAGTACAGCAGTGTGAATTTTGCAGAGAAAACAGAAACGCACAGAAGAAGGAGCCGTTAATACCCAGTGAGCTCCCCTGTAGGCCATGGCAGAAAGTGGCTATAGATCTGTGTGAGAGTAAGAAGCAAAACTACTTAGTAGTATCAGATTATTACTCCAGATATCTGGAGATTTTGAATCTGCCTACAACTACTACCAGCCAAGTTGTAGCAAAGCTGAAAGCTACATTTGCTCGTTTTGGCATTCCGGAAGTGATAGTGAGCGATAATGGGCCCCAGCCATCTTCAGCAGAGATGAGGGAGTTTAGCAAGGAATATGGCTTTGTTCATGTTACTTCCAGCCCACACTACCCTCAAAGTAATGGGCAGGCAGAGAGGGCAGTTCAGGTAGCGAAATCTATACTGAGACAGGAGGACCCCCTCCTTGCCCTGATGGTGTACAGAGCCACACCCACTTCGTCGACAGGAGTCAGTCCAGCTGAACTGCTAATGGGCAGGAAAATCAGGACCACCTTGCCCACCCTGCAGGACAATCTGCTAAATTCCATCAAGGGAATGGTTTGTATGGACTTAAAAAAATAAAAATAAATGTAAAGGAGGGTGACGGTTGATTAAGTGCTGATTTGTTGTTCAGAAAATGCACTGTGTTGTTTGTAGAACTAAGATGAGTAGGAATGGTTATTTTTTCATTGGCCACCATTGAGGTTGGAAGTTAACAAGACAGTTGTGTTTTACAATACGAAATATTGTTAAGATAGAGACATGTTTGTTGCTTATACTAACAGTTCATGTTAATTAAGAAGGGCAACATCTTTGAGGGGGGAGATGTAATGACAGGTAGTGACTGAGAGGTGTCGTTGTTCTAGTCGGGAAGGAGGAGCCGAAGAAGAGATATAGACGGGATGTTTTGAGTTGTTGTTCATGCTGGAAAACTAATAAACCGAACACAGAGAGAACTCACGAGTCGTTGTCTTTAAAGTATTGATAGATGCCTGTAAAGGACATATACAGACATTACAATATTGACAGTTGCTATTAAATGGTTTACCTCATCCTTTAGAAAAGGTGCAGTCGGCAGGCCATCTCTCTCTGAACTCCTCAACTACTGTAAATACATAATGAGCAAACATCTCATTTGATATGACAAAACATACAGTTGATTATAAAAATGATAAATATCAGACATGTTCACAAGTCCCTAAAGGCCAAGTCCAAGTCAAGTCTTTGTACCTAAGCAATATTTATTTCAGCTAACCTAGTTATTGTAATTATCAGTGTTTTGAACTTTCAAAACTTAGGTAAAGTTGGTTTTATATCCGCATATGCACATTCACGGACTTCCGCGTTCAATAACTCGTGAACTAAACGTTGTTGCTACACACAACACCTATCACATATAACTACAGATAAAACACCAGAAGCTACAACATAAATTTCCTCAAAACGATCTTTCCTTCGCACTGGACAAAATACATTGATCTCTATGCGCAGGCTGCTAAGAAGGGACCATCTGCAAAGTGCAAACCCGAAGGAAAGCTCGTTTTGAGGAGATTAAAATATTAAAACAATGTTATTTGTGTAGTAACAATATTCAGCTCACGAGATATTGAACGCGGAACTCCACGAATATGCGAAGCGAATATAAAAAGCAACTTTACCCAAGTTGCAGACTTGATCATGTAGGACCTTCACTATGAACATAGTCAAGTAAAAAAAAAAAAAAACATCCAGGGTAAAAATAGTTTCAGGTTTGATATTTGCTGCTTTAGTGTACTTTTGTGTAGGCTATTGTACATACAGTACGCAAAAATGTTTTATGTAAAAGTTACAGTAATTCACCAAAGAGATTTTTTTCATGTTCCAAAGGTTGTAGTATGTTCCTACTGACCAGACTGACTTACTACAGGTGGAATTTTGACAGTACCTCCCTTACTGTACGTTCAGTATACAAATATTAATTTAAAAAAAATTACAGTAATTCCCCTAAAGTATTTTTTCCTGTTCCAAAGGCTGTAGTGCTTTCCTATTGACTTACACTGTCCCACACTGACTTACTACAGGTAACATTTCGACAATACCTCCCTTACTGTACGTACTGAAGGGTTGGGGTCAGAATCCCCTGTCTCTTCCATTTAATTATATATATCCTTTTGAATGATTACTTTATTCTTATTAAAAATTCAACAATCAAGTATGTATCCTAATGATTTCTGTATTCATTTTCTTTTCAGTGTGTGCCCTTGGGTTGTGTTCACATGCAAGGGGCCTTTTGATGATAATTGTCTTGGGATTCAGAGAGCGGCGAGAGAGACTCTGTACTCATGTATTGCATATATATTATATTGTAAGTAAATCAAAACCAAATAATTTACAAGCTTTTAACTTCATGAGGTGCAATGGCAAGGTATCTAACACCGGAGACGTCCTTGGTGAATCTGCGTCTGGCTGGACATTCCTTTACAGTCCTTTTTAAAGTCCATCAACTTTTTGACATGTTCAGAAATCCCCTCCTGGAAACTCCCTCTGCATACATTGTCTTTTACAGCCAATTGGTCAAACATAAAATCTTGAACTGTCATTATTTCTGGAAGACCCCTTAGGACTTTCGCATATAAAACTCTTTGTCTCTTTGTCCTCTTTTTCAGGACCTTTCCATCATCGCTGTATCTTCTGTATCTCGTCCGCAACACATAGACGGTAATGATGGCATTTTTCTCCTTTCTTTTGCAAAGCTCTTTCTAATACATTTTCAATTCCTCTCTACTCTGCCACCATCATCTGCTTAATAAATGCTTACAACATTCAGTGTGGTATGTTTTCCTTTATAAACCATTTTCATAATAAAAATCTTTATAAAACAAGTTCAGGTGTTTTTCTTAATAAACTATTTTCTCAATATATGGTTACAATGATTATTAATACAAGTGTTTTACAGTAAACACAAATTGTTTAACAACTACTTATGGTACCTTTCATTATAAAACCACTTTTTATTAGTTACAATTGTGGTTTACTATGACCCATAAATACTTCATATACCAAAAGCCATGATTAGAATAGAATAATTGCATATTTCACAACAATATCCACATATCTGCATCTATATATCTGTCTTAGTTGACTTGTATAAGATTGAGGGTCAATTTATACATAATTTCACCTTATTTTCATTAAGTGAACATCTCATGTGTATTTCTTTAGGGAGTAAAGGGGCATATTATCGTTCCTGCTTTCCTGGAGTGAAATGTTTTATCAGCCTGTTAAGTTGGACTGCTCTTCTGATAATGAGCTCAGGCCTTCTTCAGCCTCGAAGAGAACTGTTGTTTGTCAGTGTTCTGTGTGTGTGTGCGTTTGATATTCTTTGCAGGTTCTGAACTTTGTGATATACAACATTCTCGGACCCTGGAAGAAGGTCACCACGGACTTAAATCTCGGAAATGGACGACAAATATTCTGATTAACGGCGATATACCCACTTATCTATCAAAAATGTTGCGTTCTCTTAGCCAATCAGAAGTAAACGATTATGTAATGCATGTCCTTGGAAAAGATATAATTGTGTGAGATTTGTTTGTAAGGTAGAGTTGGCTTGCGACCTCCTCGTAACTTTGACGCTGGCTCTACCAATTTAACTGCAGACTATTCTTCAGTAAAATTTTACTTATTTGATTGAATTTCACGACTCCTGGTCTAATTTCATCATATATCTGGTCCTAGGTCTTACAACTGTACCCCCCCCCCAAACAGTACAATAATCAAATCATTTTTTCCTGTTCCAAAGGCTTTGCTAGTGACCACACTGACTTACTACAGGTGGAATTTGGACAATAACTCCCTTACTGTACAATTATCAAATATGTTTATGTAATAAACATTATTACATATGTTTATTACATATGTTTATGTAATAAACTGTAATTCACCTATAGTGTTTTTATATATATATATATTCCAATGGTTGTAGTAATTTCCTAGTGATCAGACTGACTTGCTACATGTTGAATACTGCCAATACCTACCTTACTGTAAGTAAACTACAATCATATTCTGAAGAAATTATTCTAATTTCACTTTTTTTCATGTTCCAGAGGTTATAGCATGTTCATAGTGATCACTCTACTCAATTAACTTTGATCAATGTATTAGGTAAAAGTATGTATTATAACTGCTGTTCCTTGTACAACACATTTCTTTCATTGATTAAAGAAATTCAGATACTTTAGATTAATCATATTTTCAACGTTATAAATAAGCAACACCCTTATTGTAATGATTCAAGTTAAATTTTTGTTATGAAGTCCTGAAGAAGTGGATTCTGGAATACAGGATAATGTATGAAATGCAGAACCGTGGACAGTGCCGTTTCCAGCGTGCGAAAAACATGCGTTGTGCCAAATTTCAACCCCCGCCAAATTATTACCCTCTATTGGTAAGTTTAGGATTAGTTATGGGGGTGTGGTTAGCATCAGAACACATAATGTGAGAGATATTTGCCAGTACATCTGCAGTTGGCTAAAATGTAGTTGTCTGTTTGCACACGATGAAAAACAATATGAACTTTTTAGACGGTCCCTATCTTGGTTACCACACTACATTGAATATTCTACTAAAGTATGTATGCATTAAAAATATACTTGCCCATTTTTATCAATTGTAGAAAATGTTGTAGTCAGGGTTGGGGAGTAACGGAATACATGTAACGGCGTTATGTAATCAGGATACAAAAATCCAGTAACTGTAATTCGTTACAGTTACGTCAAAAAACGTAGTAATCAGATTATAGTTACATTTTGAAAAAAGGGGGAATACTTTCAGGATTACAATGGTTTAATTTAAAACTTAATAAATCAGTATTTTGGCATAATAACACTATATTAAGCGCTGCTTGATTATACAGTAGTTCCTGGTTCTGTTGCCAGTAATGACTCGCGTGTGCCACCCGCTGGTGCGTGTGCAAATAACAGCTTTCTACAATCTCCTCAGACGCTGAATGAATCACTGCTGCCAGTAGAAACGATGCCCGCGGGACAAAAACGCTTTCAATTCATGGAAACTCCGCTGACATTTTGTTTTCAAAAAAAAAAATGCAAACAACATGGTTGTACCAAAATGTCCTTTCTTAATCTCTTCTCACTTAACAGGATGTTCGCTGCCTAGGTAACGAACTCCCACTGCCAACGCCCCAAGTTTAGTCAGGCAAATTAAGAAAGATCACGGCTTTAGTCAACATGTAGCCTAGGCCTATTTTATAATAAACTAATATTTTGTTTTTTCCTTGTACATGTTAGTTAAAAATAAAACAAAAATAATCTGTAATACCATACAGTAGCCACTAGATGTCTGTATAGCCCTTTATATAAATATGCAGGGCTGTGTGTTCCCAAGTTGTGGAAATGAGACATGATTGCTTAGTTTTAATAAGTTTTTAGCTACAACATAGTTACTTACAGCTATAAGACATTTTCTTAAATAGTTTATATTTTGCAAATATTTTACACCGGACCAAATTCTTAATAAAAAAAAGGTTTTCAAAAAAATTATATTTCTTCTTGCTTGACTTTATTTATATATGTGGCCTTGAAGTAATCCAAAAGTAATCAGATTACATTACTTTCATATTGTGGTACTTGGATTACGTTACTGAATACTTTTTTTATGAAGTAATTTGTAACTGTAACGGAATACATTTTTAAAGTAACCCTCCCAAGTCTGGTTGTAGTTCACAATCTTTGTTGTCAATATCATGTAGCTGCTTAGAATCTGAAAAAAATTACTTTATTGACTATTTAATTGAAAAAGTTCTTTAACGCGAATGTGCGGATATAAAACCAACTTTACCTAAGTACTTTCAAAACGGATTTCTACTTAAAAAAATGTATAATATAGCACATCAATTATTACTTAAATCATTAATTAATGAATGAATTTAAAATAAATGTATTCACAATAAAAAGTTATTATTTTTAAAATACATAACATTATGCCATTCGGAATGCAGGGAGAGTCACCACGAAAAAACTAAAAAAAAACTAAACGTGCTGTGTATTTTGAGCTATTTGAGTTGCCGTAGTTTGCTGTAGTTCTAGGCAGTGATGGGTAATGTAGTCTTCCAGAGAGCGCCGGCGGTAACAAACCCTTTGTATAAACAAGCGATACAGTGAACAACACAAAGAACAATATTCCCGTCAGTGTGTCGTTAATACACACCAGTGACTCTTTAGAAACGCTGGATTGAATAGGCAGGACACCGCTAGTTAACAACAGCATTGGCAAAAGCATCGAAAAGTGTGCGAAATCGGCAGCACTGGTGAATTAGATCAGGCCATCAGTTTGGGAAGAGCACAATATACATTATATATGACAAATAACATACAGTCGATTATAAAAATGATTAATACATACCAGTGATTCTGCAGAAACGCTGAATAGATACAGACTGTTGGTCTGGGAACGCCCCCGGGAACGCCCCGTCACGTGATGTGAATTTAGCCCGTGGGGGAAAACATTGCCTCGGCGCTCATTGAAATACACGGGGCAATCATGCCGAAGAGTTGCTGTGTCATTTTCCGTACCGCCAATAAACAAACAAATTATGAATTGATGTTCTACATTCTTCCTAATTAACACACAGAACCGGAAATGAGGAAAATGTTTTAATATTACTGTGTGAGTAGATCCCTGTGTGATATAGTAGTGGGTGTTAAACTCGTATTAGGCAGTGGTGGGCTAGTTTTGTCTACATTCCTTTCGAAAAAGAACTATTAGTAATCCTATAAGATTTCTATAGTAGTGTATAATACTTATGTGATGTTCTGTAATACCTCTATAGTACTTCTATAGTATGTCCCAAAATACTGTAGTATTCCAATAGGATTACTATAATATTTTGTCCCAAAATACTACAAGATTCCTATAGTTGTTTTTCATAAGGGATGTCTCATTCACATCAGCGTTATCAGCTGAAGGCTCATGACGCGAGCCGTGAAACTATGGAGTAGACTGCAGTCTGTGAGTTCCTAGAGGACTTTATAACTTCTTAAGTGATCACCGTTTTACAAAAGGATTAATAGTTTGGAGTGAAGCATACGTACAATTGGTAAGTGACAAGGTTTTATGGAGTTATAGTATGCAACATAAGTTGATTGAGTTATAGGCTAATGTTACCGCTACAGCTGCCGCGATGTCTTGGATATTCAACCAGCTCACAAAATATGTCTGGAAACGACACCTCCGGCCATTTGGTTGGGTCATTGACCCAGTTTTTAATTAAATAAGGCCTAGCATAACCTATTGCAGTTAATTTTACAATGTACCGTTTGCCGGTCGGCAGGAGTCAATGACTCGCAATATCACATTTTTGTCATTCAAATACACACGATGCTCGCAGTGTTTTCCCCCACGCCGACTCCACCCTCGCCACGCCCCCAACTATGACTAGATGTCGACTGTATGTATTGAAGGCAGGACTCCGCTACCGACTTCTCACCAGCAGCAAACAGACACGTGACCGCAGAGGAGCTGAAGTCTCAAACCTTGGCCCCTATGGTCTCTCTGGCCCTCTCTTCCCCACGACGAATGTAAAAGTAATAATCTATATATATATATATGAAGACTTCAGATGCAAAAGCCTCTGTGTGCCATCTGAAACTTTCTTCTAAAACAAGCATTTTTATCGAGCTCGTATATTTAAAGGGATAGTTCACTTTGAAATTAATTTTTGGTATGTTTTAGCTTACCTCAAGGGAATCCAAGATGTAGGTGTCTTTTTTTCCACAGTAGTTTCAATTTTGATATTTTTAGGTCAAACCGTTCTTGTCTGTCAGTCATATAATGCAGGTCTATGGTCACTGTCTCAAAGAGCATGCACAGAGTCCAAATTAAAACAATTCCCCATCGTAAGTACACATTGATGGCCTAAGACACGAAACGAGCGGTTTGTGTGAGAAAACGAACAGTATTTATATAGTTTTTACCTCTTGTACACAGCCATGTCCAAGTGATCTGATCTGACGTGTACGCAGACTGGTGCATAGATATATACACTAGATGTCGCCTTAAAGACATTCGTTCCAATGAACTGCCGTAGACAAGGCGACATCTGCACAAACCGCTCGTTTCGTGTCTTAGGCCATCAATGTGTACTTACGATGGGGGAATTGTTTAATTTGGACTCTGTGCTTGTGTTTTGAGATAATGACCATAGACCTGCATTATGACTGACAGACAAGAACGGTTTGACCTAAAAATATCAAAATTGAAACTACTGCGGAAAAAAAGACACCTACATCTTGGATGCCCTTGAGGTAAGCTAAAACATACCAAAAATTAATTTCAAAGTGAACTGTCCCTTTAAATTCAGTAATTTCACTTTAATGACAATTAATAGGTACTTTACATCGCCATTTAAGTGAAATAACTGAACATAAACATACAAGCTTGATAAAAATGCTCTTTTAGTAGAAAATTTCAGATGGTACTCAGAGGCTTTTGCATCTGACGTCGTCATATATATAAAATGATATTTTTTTAATTTAAATGACTATTATTATCATAAGTAGATAGGCTATCTTTGCAACAAAAACAGAAGAGACAAGCATTATTTCTGCCATCTGTAGCCAGAAAATCATTGCCTGTCCTTTGGTTTGTATAATAGTAACTTATACAACTACATTTGGATTATTAGACATGTAGAAATAAAGTGAATCTGCAGAGTGTTGCATTCAAAGGCATGTAATTGACACAGAGAAGAAAGAGTTAAAACTCTCCACATGTGCTCGCGCTCATGACTGCTACTGAACATCTGAACACAAAAAAACAAACAAAAGTACATCGACGGATCTTCTTCTGTCTGTTCTCCAAAATATAATCAAATGTATATTTCTGCAAGCATGTTTAAACTGGTTAACTGTGTCTACGGCAGGCAAAGGCATTCGTTTTCAAGTCGAGTTCGCACGCCACTGCGCAACAATACACACAAACTACCGCGGGATGGCGGGTGTTCATAAACTGTGAACAATGGTAGCTTATTTAATGTATAAATTAATGTATATGTCCAAAAAAACAGGTAATGTCATACTTTCTAGTAGTGCTATCGTGGCGTAATAATCTGTTTGGTTTTAAAATGTATTACCTGAGTGAAATTAAATCGAATATATCGTCCTGTGGAATCATTCATTCACAGACAGCATATGAAGATGTTCAACTAATAAAGATCTTCATCACTGGCAAAAATATGATGCATTTGAAGATATTTAGAAATAATAATTAGAATAATTATTAATATTGACAGTTGCTATTAAATGGTTTACCTCATCCTTTAGAAAAGGTGCAGTCGGCAGGCCATCTCTCTCTGAACTCCTCAACTACTGTAAATACATAATGAGCAAACATCTCATTTGATATGACAAAACAATACAGTTGATTATAAAAATGATAAATACCAGACATGTTCACAAGTCCCTAAAGGCCAAGTCCAAGTCTTTGTACCTAAGCAATATTTAAACAATATTTATTTCAGGAAACCTAGTTATTGTAATTATCAGTGTTTTGAACTTTCAAAACGGATTTCTACTTCAAAAATGTATAATATAGCACATCAATTATTACTTAAATCATTTATTAATGAATGAATTTATAATAAATGTATTCACAATATATAAAATACATAACATTATGCCATTTGGAATGCAGGGAGAGTCACCACGGAAAAAAAGAAAAAAAAACTAAACGTGCTGTGTATTTTGAGCTATTTGAGTTGCCGTAGTTTGCTGTAGTTCTAGGCAGTGATGGGTAATGTAGTCTTCCAGAGAGCGCCGGCGGTAACAAACCCTTTGTATAAACAAGCGATACAGTGAACAACACAAAGAACAATATTCCCGTCAGTGTGTCATTAATACACACCAGTGACTCTTTAGAAACGCTGGATTGAATAGGCAGGACACCGCTAGTTAACAACAGCATTGACAAAAGCACCCAAAAGTGTGCGAAATCGGCAGCACTGGTGAATTAGATCAGGCCATCAGTTTGGGAAGAGCACAATATACATTATATATGACAAATAACATACAGTCGATTATAAAAATGATTAACACATACCAGTGATTCTGCAGAAACGCTGAATTGAAGGCAGGACTCCGCTACCGACTTCTCACCAGCAGCAGACAGACACGTGACCGCCGAGGAGCTGAAGTCTCAAACTGCGCATGCGTTCAGGGTTCAAACTGCGCACGCGCTAACAAAACATGCGAACTTCAATGAAAACTAAAACGATTTAGTTTGAACAAGAAAACATTGTACGTTTTCATCATTTAAGTAATGAATTTGTTGAATCAACTTAGTATGATGCATGAACACTTCCAATAAAAATATCTCAGTTCATTTTACTGTTTTATGTTTATTTGGAGAACTGTCAGTAAGTTGGCTTTTTTTATTGTGAACTTAAAAATATCTGTTTTCTGTTTTAATATTATTTAAAATGTAATTTATTCCTGTTATCAAAGCTGAATTTTCAAATTCAAAGAATAGAAGAGAAAGTGTTAGTATTAATGGATCAAGTGTTGCTGAAAAAGATGCGTCTTCAGCCGTTTCTTGAAAATGTCCACAGCCTCAGCAGCTCTGACTGAGTTAGGCAGATCATTCCTCCAGCAGGATCAGTCCAGGTGAAGGTCCGTGGAAGTGATTTTGTGCCTCTTTGAGATCATGGACCCACAAGACGACGTTCACTTGCAGAGCAAATTTAGCAAGTTTATAGTTAACTGGGTACTAGTAATTGTGAACAATTTTAATAGAGAATTCAACAAAAATTTGGATTTCTTCTTTTTATATATATATATATTTCAATTTCTTTAGAAGAAACAGCACTGCATTGAATACATTAACCAAAAAAAATAAAATAGACACCAACTAAAAAACTAAACAATAACTGACTCCTCAACAAGTAAGAAAAAAAACGTACATAGTTCTTAAGAAACTTGTTGTTCTTACTGTTATCAATGAGTTCAAGAGATTTTACAATAAGGGAAATCTCAGCAATAAAGACATCAAATCTAGGCAAAGTCTTGAGAAATTTGTTTTTGTGAATAAAAAAACAATGAAACACAAAGAAATTAACAACATTATCAATAGCATAGTCACTCCCAGAAAAATAGAGGAATATATTCTTCAATGAAAAGTTGAAATCACATTTGATAAAGTGAGAAAGATAACAACCCAAGCTCTCCCAAAGAGGCTTAACCTGATTACAGTGGTGGAATAAATGAAGCAAAGTTTCTTCCTCAACTTTACAAAATACACACAGGTCAGAGAGATCAACAAATGAGGCAATTTGTGAGTTGGTTGGGTAACGTTAAACATTATGAAGAATCTTAAAGTGTACCTCTCTACTTTTATTGGACATACAGTATTTCTCTGAGAGTAACCACGCCCTCTTCCAGTGAATACTGTCAAAAAAATTATTCCACAAAAAATTACATCGAGGGGATGTGTAAACTGTGTACTGTAACAATAGCTTTATAAGTTTACTATTACATTTTTTTATCAATAAGGCTAACTCCATCCAATAAAAGTTTGGCCATAATTGTTTTTCTCTCGAATTTGGATTTCTTCACCACTACTACTAACTGGTTTGATGACGCATTAGTGATACTGAAAGCTGATTGGCCTTGATGGTTATATATGCGGAAAAGGGCAAATTTAATTAATCTTGAGTTTAAGATGATGTCCGATTTATTCTCCCTTGTGCCTTTTTATGCGCATTTTCCACGGATTTTAATAATAAAACTGGTTTGAAACAAATAATCTCATATTAAAGAAAACATTAAATGTGTAACTATTAATAATCAGATTCGATGTGCGCGTGCATGCGTATACTGCCGATATTTACACTTGAACCAATCGCTATCTGTGCGCGCATATGAGTGATTTGAATTTTAGTTGCTATGGCGACGCATTTTATGAATCAATCTGCAATCTGCATGTATATTTACACTTGAACATATCGCAGTCTGTCGATTGAGAGACGAGGCGAATTGACAGACTTTTTGCAGAGAAATTTCTATGCAAATCTTGAGACTTTGAAGCTGTTTTCTGGATTTCTGAGAGGAGACTTTTATTCTAGAAGGACATCGGGAGGATATATCCTTTTTATAGAGTTATATTTTTGAAAGCATCATATAATTTCCGAAAATACTTTTATTTGATTGTTCTTTTCTAATTTTAGAAGGAGTTTATTTAATTGTTTGTTTTATTATTTATTTTTAGGGGAGTATTTCTGAGGAGATTTGTATTGTATTGTATTGTATTGTATTTTGTGTTGCATTTTGTATAGTTTTTATTTCAGTTTGCAGGAGAACGTCGATGGCTCACATGATGGGCGAAAGAGGAGGTGAGTGCTTTAATTTTTCATTTATGGTTTATGGTATGATGTTGTACAATGACTGACTACATTAATGTGAAGAACCCATTTGATCACATTTATTTGATTCCTTGCATGTGAAATAAACTTTTGAATTTGAGTAACTGAAGTAAAAATTAGTAATTGACCACAGACATTGATTACTGATTATTATTATTAAAACATTACTAATTATGTGATGTGTGAAATATTCCATCCTCAGACCACTCCAGATGGAGAGCTGCTTTCTCTCAGACGGCTGGTCAGGAGGTTTGGACGAGGGCGATGCAGAACCCAGATGATGGACGTCCGTCCACTTCATCTGAACACTCTCTCAGAGGTCAGAATAGGCTTTTAATAAAGAAGTAATGGCTTAGTTTCTATTTCTATTTTCAATGGCTGATTTGTCATTGAAAATAGAAAGTTGAACCAACTAAAGTAACGGTAACACTTTATTTTGATGGTCCCTTTTGAATATTCTGTCGACTATAAGTAACTTTACAACTACATGTCAACTATTCTAACCCTACCAGTCTACTAATACTCTACTAATACTCTAATGAGAGTTAGTAGACATGTAAGTGCAGTGTTACTTATAGACAACCGAATATCTTAAAGGGACCAAAATAAAGTGAAACCAAAGTAACAATTTGATGTGACCACTGATATTGATTATTAATATTATAAAAAATGTATGAAACAAAAACAGTTTTTGATGTCTGAAATGTTCCATCCTCTGCTTCACAGATTCTTCTCCGGGCATCACGTCATCCTCAGGTTCGTTCCTGTCTGAGGTCCCTGTCGAGAGGAGGTGTAGAGAGTCTTCCTCAGGTTCGTTCCTCTCTGAGGTCCATGTCTGGGGGGAATATGTGTTTTTTGCCAGAGTGTTTCTGGGATTTGGCCGAGCTAGATGTACGTTCTATGTTGCCTTGTTCAGTAAAGGTTCACCAGATTACGAACGTCTCCTCATGTTATTCAAATATATTACAATCCTCAGGTTCGTTCCTGTCTGAGGTCCCTGTCGAGAGGAGGTGTAGAGAGCCGTTGAGTCTGAGCAGCCGAGACTCGTACAGCGTCGAGTGGAGGTGGAGTGGCGATGGATTGGAGAGCCCAAACCAACAGGGTTTGTCCAGGTCCGACAGCCTCGAAGGGTTTCTGTGTCCTCCGCTGCCGGGTCAAGTTCCTGTCGAGCCAACAGAGACTTCAGATGGCCGAACTGCTAAGGGTGCCGTGGAGGCTTCTCCAGTGAACAAGAGCTCAAAAGGTGAGATATTTTAAAATATTTGAATTGGACATTCATCTAACATTTTCAGAACATTCCGAGAACCTTCAAAAGTAACGTTCCCATAATGCAAAATTATAAAATAGAATGTTCCTTTAACCAAGATAGAAAATGTTTTAAACGTTGAAAAAACTGGACGTTTTGAACGTTCAGGGAACATTTAGAAATAATGTTTCCTTAATTGAATGGGAATGTTAGCAAAACGCTCTCAATAAGGCATGAACTTGATGGCACTTGCGCTGTCTGACACACACCAGAAACACACACACAGAAAGCCGCTTCTCGACAGCATACGATCCAGAAAATAATTATATTTCGCCACTTATTGCTCTTGAATTGTCAAAATGGCTGTCGTGCCGAGCATTACAGAGTCGGTTATGTCATAAATAAGACATTGCTATGCATTTAATAAAAGTCAATGTTTAATATAATATAAATATATTTTAAGATATGGCCCATATGATCTTTGCCATTACCAGAACTGAGCCACATGTGCCAGAGTTGGCCAAATGAAGCCTGGAAATGTATGTTTTCTTTTTAATAAAAGATCAGATAAAATAAGAAAATGAACTTTATCGTTGACACGGAATCACCAGGCTCCGCCCTCGTAATCGAGATAATTGTGAAATAAAATGACTATTAATATTGTGAAATAAGATGTTGGGACATTTATGCAGGCATTAAGCAGAAGTCAGGGGGATAGCATGAACAATTCCCATTACTTTAGATTTGTAACATTACAGATAAGAATTTAACAGTAAAATGTAAGTTATATCATTGCTTAATTTGACGTCAGAGATGTGTCTAATAGTTGTTTTCAATTGTTTTTTCTTCATTTCAGAAAAAGCTCCAGAACGCAGGAAGAGGGAAATAGCTGGTTGTTTCCTCCGGCTCTGGAAGGCTTTGAAGTGTGTGTTCTGCTGCTGTTCCTGTAGTGTTGTGGATGTTGTGGAGGCTTTTGTTCCTGATCCTGAACCATCATCACCCGCTCCAGATCACTCCGGCGTCAAGCCAAATCATGGTAAATCATTATTTCTCCAACATTATTTTCAACAGTATTATCTTGGTTTCCACTCAAAATAAGGCTTGTTTTTTAGAGAATATTAATATTATTTCCCCCATTATAATATTATTTTCTCGACCAGCACTGGATCTAGCAAGCTAATAATTGTCTCATATTATTCTGTTTGTTTTTCAGAGTCCTTTGAGTCTCTCTATAACGTGGGAAAGATGATTGGATCCGGAGGATTTGGCAAGGTGTACCTGGGAACACGCAGATTTGATGGCAAAAAGGTAAATCTTACTTAATTGTACAAACATTTTGCTCTTGCAAAACACATTTAAAACAATTTACAGATGGTTTAATACTCAGTGCAAGTTCAGGCGCTAGAATACTGTTACTGTTATTGAAACTGGGATGTTTTGTTTTTTTTGCAGGTTGCCATCAAGCGGATGCGCAAGATTCACAACGATCGTTATCTTAATATTGTAAGTTGTCCAAAAGCTGAATGTGTATTGAGTTGTTTAAGTGCAGATTACTGTAGTTAATACACCCGTAGGAAGCATTAGGTGTAAATGTGATCAACAAATAAGCCTAGAGGCACCAAATAACTTTGAGCTGAAAAGGCTCTTTTGAACGGATCTAAAAAGATCAAAGAAAAGTACATTTCAAAATGATGTTTTCTTCAGATTTTTACCCAGCTAACCTTCAGTCTGCTACTTCTCTCTAGCCTGGGAATCCCGAACCTCTCGTTACAGAAGTGGCGCTGCTGATGATGATGAGGCAAGAACCCATAAGCCCCTTCGTCATCCGACTATACGAGTGGTTTGAAGATCCTAGAGATTTCACTCTGGTTATGGAGTATCCCGAACCCTGCGAGAGCTTGCTGGACTTCATCACTCGTAATCATCAAGTGTTTGAAACAACAGCACGGGTCATCATGAGACAGGCTGTGCTGGCAGTGCAACACTGCATCCATCGTGGCGTTTTCCATAATGACATTCATGCGCAGAATTTCCTGTTGAAGAAACCCCCGCTACAGCTCAAGCTGATAGACTTTGGCTGCGGTCAGCTGTTTAGTAGCGATGGCTACGACAGCAAAATATACATTGGTGAGCATTCTGGGAGTGTGGAAACCTGAATGTATAGACTTACTAATTATTTGATGCTTTCAAAAAAAAAAGCTCAACATTGTGCAAATGTCTTTCTTCCAGGAGTTCCGGATTACTGCCCACCTGAAGTCTTGACAGAGCCTCGATTCCACGCCGTCCCAGCAAATGTCTGGTCTCTAGGAGTGTTGCTGTACCAGATGGTGAACGGATGTTCTCCTTTTCACAATAGAACGGAAATCACACGAGCCAAAGTTACATTTCTGAAACCCAACTTATCCAAAAGTGAGTGAATAATATTGATAACATTGATAAACACACACATAAAGCAAAGGCTTTGTACAGAAACAGTTAAAGGTGAAGTATGTAAGATGTTTTATATATAGCTGTTTTATTTGGTCATTTATTCCACTCACTGCCACTAGTGTCACAGAAACGACATACTTCACTTTTAAACTGGAACATTTTACAGTATATTAATCATGTTTTAGATGCTGTTTTCAAAAATGCCAGGTCACATGCTCATGACTAACCAGCTCTCTCCTTATTGTACAGAATGCAGGGATCTGATTAGCCAGTGTCTAGCCAGGGATCCGACTAAACGCCCGACGTTAGAGCAGATGTTACAACATAAATGGATTAGTAATGGTCTACAGTAGATTGGAGAAGTTCAGGA
Source organism: Leuciscus leuciscus (assembly GCF_965113295.1). Classification (NCBI taxonomy): domain Eukaryota; kingdom Metazoa; phylum Chordata; class Actinopteri; order Cypriniformes; family Leuciscidae; genus Leuciscus; species Leuciscus leuciscus. The sequence continues at coordinate 35,967,175 of NC_138741.1, forward strand.
GATTCACACCATCAGTTTCAGGTGTGAGGAAGTGTAACAGGCAGAGAAGGATTATTATCTTTTGTCTTAAATTCTGGATTATTTGTAGTGAGATTTTCAAATGTGTGTTCATTGTAATGTTCTTGTTATAGTCAAGTCACCTTCATTTATATAGCGCTTGATACTATACAGATTGTTTTAAAGCGGCTTCACTGTAGTAAACAGGAGAATAACAGAATCAGTGAACCAAGCAGAATTCAATTCTGTTCTAGCTCTAAAAAATCATTCATGAGTTGACTTGTTCATATCATCTTTGTATTGGATAGGAAATCACAGCTCACAGGCGGCTGCTCTGCGCGGGTGTGTCCGACTACCACGTACCCGGCCGTCAGCGGACTAGTTCACCGGTTAGCAACCTACAATACTCTGACAAGAGGTTTGTGTTTAAAAACTCTGGCCAATCAGCTTCTCATCAGCCATTGTCTTTCTCCATCCAAACTATTATTTTTCACCGGTGGGTAACTGATGTTAAAGCAAATGACTCTGATGAAAATGAAAATAAGTCTAAATATGTTTTAAGTGCATCAAGACTTTTAATAACTATTCTCCTGTTTATTGGAAATGTTGAGCTAAATCCCGGGCCGGACTCAAATACTTGTTTGACAACTTTAGGCATATTGCATTTGTGGGGACTATATGCATTTGCAAACTATAGCAGATTTCTTACCGCTGTACCGCAACCACAGCGCATGTTTTTACTGATAACTCACGAATATTTCCTCCATTCTAGATTTCCAACCCCGATTATCTTTACTCCCCCATTTTTTCCGATCTTACCCTCTGAAGTATCTTCTTGTAGTCCTTTAGTCAAAACAGTTAAAGTACAAAGAAGAAGACCTCATCCAAGAAAAAGTCCAACTAATTTAAGTCAACTCGGTAGCACCAGAGGCTTTAAGATTTGCCATTTAAACACCCGAAGCCTTGTTCCCAAACTAGACGAATGTAAAATCTTGCTTGCGCAGTCGAAAGCACATGTAATGGCAATCTCTGAATCATGGTTAACTCCTAATATTCCGGATTCTTTTATGAATTGTATGGTAAAGACCGCATTAGCAAGACCGGCGGCGGAGTGGCCTTCTATGTGAGTCGGAAATATACACACTTAATATCAAAGTTTGAAACCGAAACATTAAAACTGATCGTACATTTTACACCTCAACATGCAATTACCATTATTGTCACCTACAAACCCCCTAATGTCAGTGAAAGTTCTTATCTATCTCAGCTTTCTGACATAATTAAATCTGTTATATCAAAGGAGCTTGTAATTCTGGGCGATATCAACCTTGACTGGAATGATAGCTCATCAAAATCTTTAAAAGCTATTGTAATGAAACTCGGACTGTATCAATTAATTAAGGATCCAACAAGAATTGGCAAAACACGCAGCTCCATTTTCACATTTAGCTCCTAAACTCTGGAATGGCCTTCCTGATATTGTTCGAGGCTCAGACTCGCTGTCCCAGTTTAAAACTAGATTAAAGCCAAGCATTCACATAATACTTACCTTTTATTCTACAGTTGAAGAGACGACTCGACGCCTGGGAAGAGACGACCCGACGCCTGGGAAGAGACGACGCCACGCCTGGGAAGAGACGACGCGACGCTGGGAAGAGACGACGCCACGCCTGGGAAGAGACGACGCGACGCTGGGAAGAGACGACGGCCACGCCTGGGAAGAGACGACGCCACGCCTGGGAAGAGACGACGGCCACGCCTGGGAAGAGACGACGCCACGCCTGGGAAGAGACGACGCGACGCTGGGAAGAGACGACCCGACGCCTGGGAAGAGACGACGCCACGCCTGGGAAGAGACGACGCCACGCCTGGGAAGAGACGACCCGACGCCGGCGATATGTTGTGCCCTAAATTAATACATGATTAACTAACTGTAAACTGTAAATTACTCCAACTTTAAATCTGATGATCACACCCTTGTTTCTGTCATGAATTTGAGGATGAACCCAAGCGCAGACATGATGCTTGACACACAGTTTATTTATGGTAGTGATGTTACATATGACACTGAAGCTTCGATGCGCATATCACACAAGCGAAACAATTTGTAGTGAAGCCCCGTATCGGGGCGTGTATCGGTTTACTAGAGTCACGTGATCGATGACAAACGAAGCCTCACTTTCTCTCCAGTCACGTGGGCGTTTCGCTTTGGGTGTCAGAAGGCTCGAACTCCAGATCTTATTTAACGAGTCATTGTTGCCTCAGTCTGGTTGATGTGTTTGTGAGGAGAGTGCTGTACTTTGAAAGTTAAACAATATATTACATTTAAATAAGCAAAATAAATTTTTCGCTACTTAGGCTATTATTTTTTGTTGTTGTGTCTTTTTGTTTTTGTAAAATCTTTGCACTTTTTGGTGATTTTAGGTAATTTGGTGTTGGTATTGGGGTTTAGGGTGGGATTAGGGGGGAAGGGGTGTTGGTGTTTGGTGAAGGGTTTGTATTTAGAGCAATGGCAACATCCAAAAATATAAAAATAATTAAAAACTTTATCAACTTTCTGTCATTCCTACAGTTGATTAAGCACTATCAGTAACAAGTGTCATAAGCACATTTAATAACAGATGATCCTATCAGACAATGTCCTTATTCATATTGTGTGTGTGTGTGTGTGTGTAGAGAGAGAGAGAGAGAGAGAGAGAGAGAGAGAGAAATATATAGAGAGAGAGCCTACATTAGATCTTATTGAATCATATAAGCTCATTTTATATTTTAATTGTCACACTTTAATGGGTAAAATAATTTATTTAATGAACAAATCAAACACAAACATGTAAGGTTTTTATTTGTACACATAACATTGAAACTATGGAGTGTGTTGTGGTTGCTTCATCTGCCAGAGCTTCTAACACAGGCTTCTGGCTGCTTTATTTTAAATAACCACCAGATGGCGCTCTTCTCGACCAGTTCTCGACACTCTCGAAGCTTTGAATCTTTTCCCGGAACAGTCAGGAGAAAGCCTCAGTGATTCATGAGGCTTCATTTCCCCATCCCTAATTTATGGACAAAAAACAGGGAAAACAAAACCCACGAGGGGGCAAAACATGGACAGGACAAGGAGTGACTAAACTAAGACGTGACAGATAACTAGACAATAAACCAACAGCAAATACAGACTCAGCACTTTCTCTAGACAATACTCTTGACAGGATACTCACAAGGTAAGATAATGAACCGGCACAGGACAGCAAACACAAGGGGATTAAATAGGGAGACTAATGATAACATAACAGGTGACACAGGTAAAGCAATAATGACAAAACGAGGATAACAAGGGGGCGGGGTTAAGTAACGAGACAACACAAGCACATGGCCCAAACAAAAGACCATGTGCTTGCACACAAAACACGGGTCTGTCATGATCCTGCCTCAAGACTAGAGAAAATCAAGGACACGAGGGCAGAATCATGACAGTTTCAAATTACAGACCTATTGCAATACTTCCAGCAATGTCCAAGTTGCTGGAAAAAGTCTTGCATAACCAGCTAAGGTTTTACCTTGAAACTAATAACTGGCTCAGTGACTGTCAACACGGTTTTCGTGATAAGAGATCAACCATGTCGGCGTTATTACTTTTTACGTGACGCTCTTAACAAAGGTCACATTACTGGAGCTATTGTTATTGATTTCCGTAAAGCCTTCGACACAGTGAACCACCAGATCTTGCTAAACAAACTTCACTCATTTGAACTGTCTCCATCTGTGATAGAAATGCTCTCTTCTTATTTGACGAACAGGTTGCAGACAGTCCAAATTAATCATGCCATATCCCAACCTTTAGTTTGTGACATGGGTGTTCCACAAGGCAGCGTTCTTGGACCCTTATACTTTTTCTTTTATACATCAATGATTTCCCTCGAGTGTGTAAACACTCAAAATGCTTACTGTACGCTGATGATACTGTGATTTTTCTCTCTGATGCAAATCCTAATGTCATAAATTCCAAACTATCATCTGATCTTCACCTCTTACATGATTGGTTGAAAGAGAACCATCTGACCATCAATGTAAAGAAAACTGAATGTATGTATTTTCATTCACCCAGAAAAGTCTTTCTTTTACTGATTTTATTACTTTTGCAAATCAAGATCTTTTCGTCACAAAGACCTACAACTACCTTGGTGTGCAACTTGATTCACACCTTACATATCGGGAACACATTTTTAAATGAACAAAAAAGTTGAATCAGAAACTCTATGTGTTTAACAAGATTAGATCATATCTTTCCTTTTCGGTCTCTGAAACCTCCCTACATGCCATTGTGTTCTCAACAATGTCCTACTGTCTTCCAATCTGGTCGCTAACCACTAAAGACATTACTGAACCAATAGCACGACTATACTACCGAGCACTTAAGATCCACAGTAACCTTCCAAAGTGTTCTCATCATTGCAGTCGCTCACACGCACAAATGCTTTGACTTACCAGAACTACGTAAACAGTCGTGCTATTGCATTTTATTTTCAGATTCAAAATAGCTCTTCACCAGCACTTACAGTTCTTCTGCCAACACACAATGTGAGACCACTACGTTTCACTAGGTCAGTCTCACAGGCACTCATTCCAGTTCCCCCATACAAAAACAACTACGGCCAGAAATCCTTTTTCTATATTTATGCTAAAATTTGGAATGACATTCCCGATCACATTCGAACATTATCATCCATCACATATTTCAAAAAGTCATATAAACTGTTTCTTCTCGATAGTCATACTTGCACACACTAATTGTTCATGTATTGTTTTTTCGTATTTAATGTTTTATTTGTTTGTATCGGTCTAGTCAATAATAATGTCCTGTATAAATGTGCTGAAACTGTGATCATTGTTTTATGTTGCTGCAGAACAGGAACCTGCTGTAAACCAGTTTTTAAACTGAGTCAGGCCCGTTTATTGTAACTAAATTGTTGCTTTTCAATTTTCCTGTATAATAAATGAAATGACTTGTTCATATCATCTTTGTATTGGATAGGAAATAACATACTTGCTGAGAGCTCTGAGCTCGAGACTTGACCCGAAGCCTGAAGTCCAACACCAACCTGACAGAAACTCAGAGCCTGTCCACGTCTGAGCAAGAACATGAGAGACTGCAAGACTGGAAAGAAGTCATCAAGTCATCACAGACACATTTGCTTCTTTTACATTAAATTAAATTTAAATGTATTTATATAGCGCCTTATTTATGACCAATCTGTATATACTGTATAAATAACAATATGGGTCAAAGACGATATGTCACCATTTTGTGTCTGCATCTGAAGACTAAAATTTCATCTTTGAATAAAATTTCATTATTTAATATTATGTATCTGTATTATTCTTTATTAATATTCATAATCAGTTGTATTATGAAGTGTAAAATGCACGAGTTAGACTATAGATTGCATGGACACAAGTGTTTAAGGAACATATTTTAGACACAAGGAGGGTAGCTGGGAGGATTATGTATTCTGCTTAAAGGTACGAGTAAAATGCAATGTTCACTTAGCAGAGAGTTCCAGTGATGATGATACTTCAGATGTCTACACTTGGTTTTGCTCTTGAATGTTTCGACTGATGCAAATGTAGCATTTGTATACCACTAATATACACTGAGAAATAGTTTCTTAATGTGGAAAGGGGATTGTATCATGTGTAAGCATTAGCATATACGTTCTATCTTTAAACAATATGTTTTTTCTCCCTGACAAGGAAGTGGAAAGTCGTTCAGTTGTGTATTTAAGCTCAATCTTACTGAACTACGGCAGAGAAACACGCAAACGCATAGACCTGGCATGAATATAACATCTTCTCAGAGTTTCTCTCCTGACATATAAGAATAAATATTTTTCTTAGCAAGATAACTGGTGTCCAGTCCCGTGAATCAAATAATAACGGGGAAAAGGCTTAATTCCAAGTCTACAGCATCAAATTAAATTTACAAAAGTAAAGTCTACTTTAAAGGTGACATATTATGCCCCTTTTCACAAGATGTAATATAAATCGATGGTGTCCCCAGAATGTGTCTGTGACATTTCAGCTCAAAATACCCCCAGATCATTTATTATAGCTTGTCAAATTTGACCCTTTTTGGGTGTACCTGAGTAACAAACGCATGTCATTCAGTGAAATGCCACAACACACTTAGCCTATATTGTTAGATTTTTTGAAAAATAAGTAGATGTTGTGAATAATTGTGATTAACTTTGCTGGTCAAGCTCATTGTTTAATATAGGTGGCCAGTTGATGGCCGTCAATATAAGCTGAAGTAGAAGTTTTTGTCATTCAGTTTAATGCAAATTCTTCAAAAAACTGAATATCTCTGTATAAATATGTTATTATATTATGTTATTATATGATATTATATGTTATTATGATATTATGATATTATATTATTATATTATGATATTATGATATTATATGTTATTAGCCTATATGTTATTATATGATATAATAATTATGTTATTATATCTCTGTATAAATAACAATTTTAGTATCGTATTTATATTACAGATAAATATAGGAATGATTTCACTGACAAATATGTTCAACTTAATATTTTTTGTATTGTTTGTTAATAGTTATAATTTATAAGTTGAATCACTTATATTTCCCACAGGGGGCGCCATAACTAAAACAACTATACAAAACCATACATTGTTGAGTGACATTTAAACTAGAAGCAGAACACTCCCCGCCAGACATCCTAAGGATGTCTCATTTAAGTCTTAATTTTCCTTAGGGAACAGAAGAACAACCTCTGTAATTGGTCTGAGATCCTTTACTTCCTTTCCAGATCCATTTTTAGTAACTTTCAACTGAACCTTGCGTACTCTCCCATCAGTGCTTTAAATACTTGGGACACAAGAGCCATAGGCCACTTGTTACGAGGGCTCTGATTGTCTTTTAGAAGTACAAGATCTCCTTCTTCAAGTTTAAAAAAGGCAAGCAGTTTCAAAACATAAATCATATAGGCTAAATGGGGAATCATATTAAATACAACAACTGTGTTATATACTGCTACTGTATAATTTCTCCTGTTTTTGTCTACTTTATCTCTCTTTCAACACAAGAAGTCAAGTCAAGTATATTTGTATAGCGCTTTTCACAATACAGATTGTATCAAAGCAGCTTCACAGTATTAAATCAAAATAATACAACAAGGTTTGTTTCAAGTGGAATTTATTGATTGATAAAATTAAATTAAATATCCCTAAAATATCCCCAACTGAGCAAGCCAAAGGCAACAGTGGCAAGGAACCGAAAAACTCCATCAAGTGACCTAATGGAGAAAAAAAACCTTGGGAGAACCCAGGCTCAGTCGGGGGCCAGTTCTCCTCTGGCATTTATGAAGTAGAGGCCGGATTGTATTTTGAACTGTAAGATTAAAAGAAGCACAAAGCGGGATCAGAGGATCCTGAAGACTCCCTGCAATGACACTGTATCCTCACCCCGAGTCTCAGCTCAAGACTTTCCTTGCTCCTTTTTATAAATAAACCTTAAATAAACATTAAACTAAACATAAAACAAAACATTAAAATAAAACATTCCAGAGATCCCGAAGACAGATCTCTACTTTATATTGAAGATGACATACTGAGTAATATCTTTCCATGAGCTAATAAACACATACAGTAGACAGTATCCCACACACAAACCCTAAACCCATCAGAGTAGAAGACATACCACTGAAATCATGCACTAAACATTAACTAAACAACATGCAATGCAAAATAAGACACCAGAATCTGTTTTTTACAGTAAATTACATATTGTTAAATCGTTTTTCACTGCATATGGTAAGTTAACCTGCAGTTAAGCAGCGTAATTTTTTACGCTTATTATTGTTTAGGAGAAATGTCTTATTCAGACAAGGCAATGAGGTAAACATTTGAACCAGGGCTTAAGACCGAAAAATATTGTAATATTTTTAGACGTATTTTAACGTTTCTGTTAGGGTGACCACGCGTCCCGCTTTGCGTTGCACCGCACAGCATTTTCACCCCTTGTCCCGCACGTCGCATATTGAGAAAATGTCCCGCTTTTTCATCAGTCTGTTGGTTTTTAATTATCATATGTAGAAAACGTGCATGCGTTATTTTGCCTTTTTAAGAAAGCATTTTATTTATTCTTTTTCCGGCGTAGTTTTCCCCCTATATTTAACAGCGCTTCATCAGAAGTACAAATACAACAGCCGTTTTCTAAATCCTATCCAATGGTTGAAAAGAAAGGAGTAAACACGGTCACTGGAAGGTTGTGACGGCTGTCAATCAAAATGTGGAGCGGTTCCATGTGTTCCCTGTCAGAAAACAATTGGATAATTCGGTAAAGTAAAATTAAAATTCTACAGAATTTATGCCCTTCTGTGGTTGTTTTAATTAACATCCTTTGAAAGTTTTTGGTTTAATATATTCTTAATGGTCCGTGTATCATCTGATCATTTCATTTGGAGTGGAATAACTAGAAATGAAAAGACGGATCGTTTATTCGTTTAGTTTAATAAACGGAAAATGAGATTTCGGCTCGATTTCTAATTTTTCGTTTGTTGTTTACAAATCAGTTTATGGCTTTGATATTTAGTTCGCACATGTGGGCGGAGCTGAAACGGCCCTTTCATCTGATTGGTCAAACCGCTTCGTCTTCAGTACAGCCAGAATAAGAGTCCGTACGGCACACTCAAATCCCACTTTAATAAGCTTTTGCACCACTCGCTGACATTTGATGCAGAAATATGTTGCTGGGAACACAATTAGTGCTGCTGCGATGCTTCGCTTCTAATGTACGACACTTGAGAGATCGCAAGCCATAGGCTACAATATGCTGACATGGAGTTTGGTGTTATTATTTCTATAGACTCTAGAGCAACCTATGATTTTTGAGGTCCTATATGTCCCTTCGATAAATGAAAAAAGTTCAGTATCTCTAAACTTAAAATGTAGGCAAATTTTTTTTTACTCTAGGCTATAATTACTGTATGAGCATCAAAAATAACATAATATACATGACCATGATAACATGTCTAACCTTTGTGTGTCTCTCTCTCTCTCTCTCTCTCTCTCTGTGTGTGTGTGTGTGTGTGTGTGTGTGTGTGTGTGTGTGTGTGTGTGTGAGAGAGAGAGAGAGAGAGAGACACCTGAATAAATAATTGTGAAAATAGATAGAAATGTAACAGTATGACTGTAAGCGTTGAGGACTCAGTTCACACAAATAGAATGAGATAAAAAAAGATAATTGAATCAGTTGAACTTGTAGGATACTGAATACCTGACAAAATTATCAGGGTTTGAGAGTAACAGTTGGATTGCATTTCTAATCCAAAGTAAACTATTAACAACATTTTTTTAATAACCAGTAATTTAGTGTATTCTAGCCTATAACGTTAACAGTACAGTTCCTATTCATATTTCAATTTAAGGCCTATAATACAAAAATAGCAATTAATGAATTGTGATCTGAGGAGAGTTTCTGCAGTGGTTCAAATTAAAATCAGTGTTAAAGTCGGCATGAAACGGAAGTTGAGATTGTCATTTTTTTCCTTGTTGTGACGTATATCCGAGTGAAACGGCTTCTGAAATTAGAAAAAAAATGTAGGGCGGGGCTTGATTTCGTCCTTCGGGAATTGATTGGATCGTTGGAGGTGGGGCGTGGCAAACAAAATGGAGGCAGATTTGAATGCCAGTTTACATTCAGTTGTGGAGGATTTCTCTCCACCGGACTCCCCACCGTTACTCTCCCATGAAGGATTTTTTTATTGAGGAGCCCGGCGACGAGAACGAGGACGAGCAGCTACATTTTTAGGCAGGAATCAGCCCATATTTATATGAGCCTCCCGCGAACCAAGATGAGTCAAGTCAAGTTATCAGTCAAGTTCACCGTCGAGAGCATCTCGACGTGTCCGATAAGTAAATAACTAGATTTAGATAAGATAGATAGCCTACCATTCGGACTCTTCGAGATGCTCTCGAGGGTGAACTTGACTGATAACTTGACTTGACTCAAAACGCTCAAAACGAGACAGACACCGATAGCCGCACCCTCATCGGCTCTGGCCGCACCCTTTCGCCATGGCACGTGACCGAAAGAGAAGAGAGGTCGTTTCGAGGGGGGAGGGAAGGGTAATGTATTTGATTAAAGATTATAAGGGTAAATTAATTTTTAAAAAATAATGAAGTGCACAGATAAATCATTTATAATAAACACTACAATATTACATATAAAAAGAAGATTTGTCAAATTTGATTTCATGCCGACTTTAAACAAATAATTCTAAATTAACTGGATCATGATGCTTTAAGTAATTAACCGAATACATTAATCTACAAATTACATTTAACAGATTTTATCATATGTAATACAATTTAAAACCAAGCCTTTTAACACTGTAAAATATAAGACAGCACTTTTTAAGTTATTATTGTTACATGCTCAATTGTTTGATGTTTCTCTGAGATTTGCTAATTTCTTTCAAGGTATTATTTATTCCCACTGTTTTATGCATATAATGTTTGTCCATCAAAGCTCTGGTAGTATTTTCTAACAACTAAAATACTTTCTTTATGTTGTTTTCATTTGTCATGAACTCTATATTTTAAGATGTACTAGGTGTTGATAAATCACATTCAATTAATGTAAAGGGCCTATGTCAGGGGTGTCCTGTCCTGCAAAGTTTAGCTTCAACCCAATAAACACATCTGAACCAGCTAAGCAAGTCTTCAGGATTACTAGAAATATACAGGCTATACACTCTCAGAAACAAAGGGTACAAAAGCCGTCACTGGGATGTTATATATATACTGTATATAAGGCTACCACCCCAGTTACAGCTTTTGTTCCTGATGAATTGTGTTGGAATAGGCTGGAGCTAAACTGCAGGACATTGGTCCTCCAGAAGCGTGATTGGTCACCATTGGCTTGGGTTAACCGTTAAATGTTGTTAAATCTATAAATGAATCTGCACAGCTGGGTGTCTGCAGGCAGATGTGTGAGTCAGTCAATACAATTGAAAATGTAATGTGCAAAATGTTTTTTATTTTCACAACAATGCATGCAACCAAAACTGAACATGATTTGAGAGCGACACCAAGTTAACACATCCACATTGGGGAATGCTCACCCAAAACACAAACAACCCCACCCCCAAAAGTCATCCATAGGATTGCTCTCTGTTACATATTTTGTCCCAAAAATAAATCAGCTACAATGCGGAGCAGACACAGAAATGAAGGGGTTACACCATAAAACATCCACAATGCAGAACGAATACAAAAACACACACATATAGGCCTACACACACACAACACCATGTTCAGGTTTGACTGTATTGTAAAAAACAATGATACTTCAGATGACTAAAGATTTTTTTTATTGTTATAATAATGATTTTATAATGTCTAAACACAAATCTAAATGAAAACTTGATGAAGATGAATACCTACAATATGATGGAAACAATGGAAATGGCAAACGAGCCAGTGAGTGATGCGCTGCTGCCATCTAGTGGCTGTCCTTCAAATGTCATGTTATTTTAATTTTAAATGTGTTTGCTTTCCAGTAGATGGCAGCAATCTTCCACTAAAACATGGCACATTGTCCATGCTATCTCCATGAACGAAAAAAAGAAATTAAATTAGATATAAATTATAACAAATGCAAATACATTTTGCATACGAGAGTTACATTAGGTATGTTTTTTTTTTTTTTTAAATACACTTGTTATTAATCAGTCCTATGAGTTATGAGTTATGAGCTCAGTTTGTAGAAATTATACTTGGAATAATACTTAATTAGGAAGAGCACACAGCAGCTTCCGACGAAGCGGTTTGACCAATCAGATGAAAGGGCCGTTTCAGCTCCGCCCACATGTGCGAACTAAATATCAAAGCCATAAACCAATTTGTAAACCACAAAAAATGACATGTAAAATAAAGACATGTTATGTTACATTGTTGTGTAATGGTGTTTTCTGGACTAAAGAACAAAGAATTTTTGTCAGCTGAAAGGCAGAATACAAATGTTTTAATTTAGATAAACATTAGGCTATATAACAGTTTCAGGTTATGTTTTAGTGTCGGTAACATGTCCCACACAAACTTATAATCGTCCCACATTTGGTTTGTTTGATGGTGGTCACCCTAGTTTCTGTTCATGCGTTCCTTCTGTAACATTAACGTTCCGAAAACTGTTTGATTAGAAAAAAATACCGGTTAATAATGTCCTTTAAAAAATAAATACAAAATTGACCTATACTTTAATAATAAAAAGTACGAAGCTGGAAGGGGCAGTCACACTACACTTTTTGTTCCATTGACTTCCATTAATATGTATACGAATGCTGGAGACCGGAAACACAAACTCGTGTGAAAAAGTTTGGTATTTTATCCCTGCATTATCCCTGCATTATCACTGCATTATCACTGCATTATCACTGCATTATCACTGCTTGGCTGTAAGTTCTGCACTCCTTCACAAACTTTAATCATTCCGGCCATTATTTCCTTTATTTCTCATTTTAACTGCAAGAAGACGTCCTGTTTGCTCTCCTCAACCAATGTTGTTGTATCTGGGGCTGGTTTTAACTGTACGGTTGCCTTTCCTCCCCAACAGAACAATCTGGTGCCGCTCTAACCATACCCCAAAGTTCCCTACGCAATCCTGCATCACAGAGCCCTAAAATAAGTTAGTCCCGTAAGATATTCCCCCTAGTGGTGCCTATTCTCCAACCGACTGCTCAATTCATGAAGTGCCAAGGCAAACTGCCTAGCATTCTCATCT
>NC_138741.1:35980178-36037678 GCF_965113295.1 Leuciscus leuciscus
AATGTGAACGCAGTGCTAAAGAAAGTGAAAAGAACGTGTGAGTAAATGAGGGAGAAAAGAAAGTTAAAGGAAAGTTGATAGATGGAAATCGTAAGAAGATTGAAGGTCAAAAGATGGTTGAAAGATTTAAGGGAATCCTTTGAAGGAAAGAACTATAATAACATTCTTTTTTATTTTTAAAAGTACTGTATTTTATTTTATTTTTCTAAACTGTTTTAATTATTCTTTTTTCTTTTTATTCTTTTAATTTATTCTATGTAAAGCACTTTGAATTGCCATTGTGTATGAAATGTGCTATACAAATAAACTTGCCTTGCCTGCCTTGCCTACATGATTTGTGCTGTTTGAAAATGAACCAGGTCAATGAATTTTAATGTTTTTGATTTTAAGAAAAGTAAATTTGTGTGCTCTCTGTAACCAGTATTATGTATTATGTATGTTGAACTATCATGGGACTGTAGTGGATTTTTACCCCTAAACCCAACTATTTAGAATAAAACTGTTGCGTCTACTCATCGACACAGAGCGTCTACAAATCGACACTTAATAACTTTTATACTCCAGCTCTTGCGTCTTCAGTCGACAACTGGCCGAGTCTCTTACCCTAACTTACTTGCTTCCCTAAACTGACCTGCTGCACAGCAGAAATTAACAGACAGACAAATGTCCTCTAAATGCTTCAATAACGGCCAGGAGAGTCTTATAGCAGTTCTCAGGGAATCTCTCCCAAGAAGCAAGGCCGGAGGATCTCAGACAAATTCCATTGAGAATCCCACCGTAAAACACATATACAACAGTTTTTATAGAATCGAGAAAACAAATAATGGCGCTTTTCCACTACACAGTACCGACTCGACTCGACTCGACTCGACTCGGCTCTGTTTGGGTTTCCACTGTGTAAAAGTTGTACCTGTACCTGCTTCCAGGTACTTTTTTTCGTACCACCTCCAGCGAGGTTCTAAAGCGAGCTGAGGCGATACTAAAATGTGACGTGGAAACACAGCAGACTGCTGATTGGTCAGAGAGAATCGTCACTATTCACTGCGTCATCATTGCACGCGCCAGACGGAGTATCCTGAATAAAAAACAGCAAAAACAAAAACAAAAACATCCAAAAACAGCATACACTCGATTTCCTCCATTGTCCTGTGTGTGTGGGTAGCGGGTGTGTCTCGCGCGTCTCACGTAAAAGATTAAGTCACGGCAGTTTCCTGCGGCGTCGCTATGACGACCAGGTACTATTGTGGAGGTACTATCTGCAATGGAAAACGGAGCGAAAAGCGAGCCGAGCCGAGCCGAGTCGAGTCGAGCTGGTACTGTGTAGTGGAAAAGCGCCATAAGACTAACATGTCACCTTCAATATGATTGGTTCAAATGCCCCAACCCTTTTCCTCTGTCACTGGCACAAGCAAACTTTGTTTTAATGATGACTTCATTAGTTAATCACAAGATTCTAACAGACTGTCTAGTTTCATTTCCCAAACTATGTTATTTTTACATATACATACGCACACAGTCAAAGACACAAGTTTTCCATTGGTTTCGTACAGTACATCCTGTTCAAATAAGGTTAGATGTTAGAAACATGGTTAGTTTAATATACAGTTTAAAATTTCCACGACAGGACTCAACAACATCGACCGGATCAACGTCAGGTTTTGTCCCAAGTGTTTTGTCGAGGTCATCGTACCAGGGGAACTTGTCTTTCTCCTTACCTGAGCTGCCTGTTTTATTAAGTGCATCCCGCACTTGTATGTACTGCTGGCGAAGTTTCTTTGCTTTAACCCGGCACTGCTCCACAGACCTGTTAAATCCCCTTTCCCTGAGCTGCTTGCTAAACAAAGCGAATATTTCGCTGTTCTTGTGGGTTTTTGACAGTTGGGACCTAATATGGTCATCAGACCAAATATCTATCAGGCTCCGCAACTCCTCACAACTCCAAGTGTGTCCGCGAGCTGCCATGCTTAAAGTGCAAACTGTCAACAAACATTTCTCCTCATCCCATAATGCACAGCGCAGCTGACTACGGCAACTGGTTTAGTCCACCTCTTCGAGGAGGTCTCGGTAGGCTTGTTTGGTCCGCTGTTGGTGCGCACCCGAGTGCGATTGCCGCATTCACACCTGCCCAAACGAACCGCACCAATGGGGAAAACGAACTCTAGTGCGATTCAACTGAACTAAATGAGGCAGGTGTGAAAGCACCCTCAGACGTGAATCATGGCAGAGTCGACGAAGAAAGCGCGGTCGGAAGAGTGCAGAGACGGCTCTGAGTGAGTGGTATTTACGACAGTAATGTTAAACACAAGTACTCTACAGCGACTCTAGGGGTCGATGTTTGACAAAAACGGAAACTGCATAGTGTGCCTTTAACTGCCCTAATGGTGTGAGTGTTCTTTGCATTCATTAAAGGGTAACTCTCGCCAAAATTGAACCTAGGCTCTTTTTGTTAATCTACCCGAGTCAAACTTTCATGTAAAAGCATAAATAGGATGGAAACGCCACTTTTAAGATTGACTGTATTTTCATTTTAGGTCAAAATGCCTTTTGAATGGGAGTGAATGGGGCACTTCTATGATAGCATCAAAATCGCTATTTTTAAAACACTAAGAAGGCTCGACACAACACCAAACTGTGCTGAAGTATCACCAGAGGCTCTACACATGAACTCCAGCATGGTTTGTGGACACAGAGTTTACTAAAAAGAAAGGTTTTGTACGACTCACTTTATCAGTTTTCCGGTGGCTGGAATTTTGTCAGTCAAAAGTAGTCGATCTCCGAATATATATTTATAAACATGTCACAGAAAAAAACATTACTGGTGTGCATCTTGTGACAAAACAATTGCACTGACATATTTTAAAGGTGCAATGTGTGTTTTTTCTGAGGATCTAACGGCAGAAATGCAAAATAAGATCCATAACTATGTTTTCAGTGGTGTATAAAGACCTTACTTAATGAACCGTTATGTTTGTATTAACTTAGAATGAGTCATTTATATCTACATAACCACGGCCACCCCTTTCAATGAAGGTCGACATATTGTGACGTCATGTTTCTACCGTAGCCGACAGCGAACAAACAGCGCTACAGATCGCGTTTCGTCACTAACTCGATTGACAAACAGCAGAAAAAGACGCAGCAGCAGAGTTTCATGAAAATGAATGTGACTGACCACAGTTATTCTATCGGACAAGAGCCGAAGGAGGGTAAATCTGACTCGAAGAAGAGAAAATATGACGAATCAAGAAAAAGAAGGGAGAAAAAGAAGCAAAAATCATTTCCCTCTACCTCTCCCTCTTCTAGTTACCTCATAGTCAGGTTGTCCCTGACTCTGCAAACGTGGAAAAAACCATGCTGTCTGAACGACGCCACGGACATCGTAACGTTAGCTATTTACCCTTACCTAGCTGCTTTGATGCTCTTATCCATAATTAGCTCTTATCTTTTACTAACTAGCATGGAAAAAAAAGCTGTGCTAAACTCATTGAATAAAAGACAAACACAATGATGAACAAGTAAAAATAACAATCGCAATAACATGTGGTTTAACTGAACAATGAAGTAAATATAATTTAAAATAATATAAAGAAACCTCATGGCTTGACTTGATACTCTCTGCAGACTCCGACGACAACATCTTTTTATCATAAGTCGGCCACCATAGCTTCTCATTCGAGTTTGAAAAGACAGGGAGCGGGCGTCAGTGAATGGCTGTTTGCAATTCGCAATGATCACCACTAGATGCTGCTAAAAATCACACACTGCACCTTTAAGATACGTTCTCATTTAAAACAGCTCAAACATACATTTTAGTCTAGGACTAGCCTTGTCTGTGAAGCCGGGTATAAATTTAATGGGCTATTTTCTTATAACGTGTTTTAATTGAAAATTAGATTCAAACTAAATTAAAATTCTGCAAGAAAAGGTATATTAAATAAAACCCCTAAATATCATGACTGTGTGGACTATTACACCTTTGTTTTCCTGAAGTATGACCACCAGCTTTCAATTCGTTGGTTTGTGGTTGAGGAGTCACACTGTACATATGGCCTGAAGCCCCTGCAAGGTCATCATCTGTGTGTGACTGATCCCAGAACAGTGGATTGCAGCCATATTTCCATTTTCAGTGCCACAGTCTGTGCGAAGAAGCTTTGGTATGACTCCAAATTGAGTGGCACACTGTAGGTAATAAGCAGCTATAATGTCTGGGTTGTTATTGCTAGCGCCACAGTCACTTTGCGTGAGTAACATCTGTTACGAACTCTTATGATCTAAGGTCAGAAGAGGTAACTTTGAGGTCATGATAACATTTGGTGTGATTGGGGTGGCAAGAGACAACACGTAATGAAGTGATGTGAAAGAAAGATGATTTATTATACATAAGTGAAATAATTCACAATAATAACTTTAGGTGCCAAGGCAGACTTAACGCATACTTACCAAGTTCAACTTCTTCAGCCAAAAACTGGACATTAGAGCCACACGAGCTGCAAAAGGCTGTAATAGTTCTCAAATAGTAGACAAAACATGCCAGCATAGGAAGACAACGGTTGACATGATAACAGTTCAGCTAACGTTAACTATCAGTGGGTGTTCATGAAACAAGAGCAGAGAAAAATTGTCTAAATCAAAATTAATGTATCTATCTTCTGCTCGTTTCATGAATCAATACATTAAGATTCTCAGGATATCAAAACATTCAGTGAAAATATTTTGTTAATTTAAAAATCAATTACACATTAAAGGAGAACTCGGTAACTCTAGCGAACTCTAGTCACTTCTTCGCTGATTTTCCCTTTTGTTGTCGCATGTTTTCCCCACGAGCTCCCCCTACAGCTGTGGGGGGGTGTGTATATTTCACAACACAGTCGTAAAAAACTCATTTGCGGCGGCCTCCTCCCCCTCTCTACCGCTGCTCATGTGCGTTTGTTTTGATCGGAGCAAGCCAACTGTATCGCGTGGAGCTATGTCTACCGAGGTGGGTAATCTGGTAATACATCATACATGCGTGTGTGTTTATGTCGAATTGCCGTAAAGCAATTTGTGTTTCACGCTCGTTCTCGTTCTAGTTCTCGCTTATCACGAGACTTCCAATTTCTAACTTGCCGGGACGGTGGTGTTGCAAGTTGCAAGGTTGGTTTTCCACCTGGGAACGCTGGGGGGAGCGGGGAAAGTCACCAATATCACCAGAACAGGTTGTTTAACCATCCAAATGATTTCTAGACAGTTTTATTAAGTTAAAAAAGTTACCAAGTTCTCCTTTAAGATCACATCACTTACACAGAGAATCTCTTATCGTGTCTCGACTCCCGAGGAAATATCGGCTTTTCAGTGCCGACACTGACCCCTAGTGGTCGGGAGCATTTCCGTTGTGTTGCGGCTATTTCGTTGTGTTGTGAATGTATGTTTGCTTTTTAAATTTCGTTGTGTTGTACACTACTGGGCCACCGTACATTACAGTTTCATAATTGACTTAAGATATGTAGGCTTCTTATACCATAGAGGATAAATTAAGTTTTTAAAGACCAGGCTGTAAACTCTGGGCATTTCAGGAAGGCCAGCATTATAGATCCAGGGTACCCCACATTCTGCAATCCAGTCACCAAAAGAGGCCTTCAATATTAGATCACCATTTAATTTTTCATCAGGTTAAATATATAGGTGATAATAGGCTACCTGTTACAACTCTAACTTCACTTCATTATCTTGCAAGACTATTCAACTGCCTTTCCTGTCCACACATCAACAAATATAAAGCCGAATGAAGGGCTTTAATGCCTAGGCCTCCATGAATCCGGTGACCAAGCAATGAGTTTTCTTCATGTGTAAAACCGGTTCTGGTTTAAGGCTGATTGGTTGTAGGCAAAAAAAATAAAAAATCTGGCCTTTTTTTCCTTTAAAAATTCCAAGGGCTGACAGTCTCGATCAATGCCTGATGGAAACAAAATTAAATTGCATATTTTTTTACTCGTAAACAAAGGACAGATGAGAATGCTAGGCAGTTTGCCTTGGCACTTCATGAATTGAGCAGTCGGTTGGAGAATAGGCACCACTAGGGGGAATATCTTACGGGACTAACTTATTTTAGGGCTCTGTGATGCAGGATTGCGTAGGGAACTTTGGGGTATGGTTAGAGCGGCACCAGATTGTTCTGTTGGGGAGGAAAGGCAACCGTACAGTTAAAACCAGCCCCAGATACAACAACATTGGTTGAGGAGAGCAAACAGGACGTCTTCTTGCAGTTAAAATGAGAAATAAAGGAAATAATGGCCGGAATGATTAAAGTTTGTGAAGGAGTGCAGAACTTACAGCCAAGCAGTGATAATGCAGTGATAATGCAGTGATAATGCAGTGATAATGCAGGGATAATGCAGGGATAAAATACCAAACTTTTTCACACGAGTTTGTGTTTCCGGTCTCCAGCATTCGTATACATATTAATGGAAGTCAATGGAACAAAAAGTGTAGTGTGACTGCCCCTTCCAGCTTCGTACTTTTTATTATTAAAGTATAGGTCAATTTTGTATTTATTTTTTAAAGGACATTATTAACCGGTATTTTTTTCTAATCAAACAGTTTTCGGAACGTTAATGTTACAGAAGGAACGCATGAACAGAAACTAGGGTGACCACCATCAAACAAACCAAATGTGGGACGATTATAAGTTTGTGTGGGACATGTTACCGACACTAAAACATAACCTGAAACTGTTATATAGCCTAATGTTTATCTAAATTAAAACATTTGTATTCTGCCTTTCAGCTGACAAAAATTCTTTGTTCTTTAGTCCAGAAAACACCATTACACAACAATGTAACATAACATGTCTTTATTTTACATGTCATTTTTTGTGGTTTACAAATTGGTTTATGGCTTTGATATTTAGTTCGCACATGTGGGCGGAGCTGAAACGGCCCTTTCATCTGATTGGTCAAACCGCTTCGTCGGAAGCTGCTGTGTGCTCTTCCTAATTAAGTATTATTCCAAGTATAATTTCTACAAACTGAGCTCATAACTCATAACTCATAGGACTGATTAATAACAAGTGTATTTAAAAAAAAAAAAAAACATACCTAATGTAACTCTCGTATGCAAAATGTATTTGCATTTGTTATAATTTATATCTAATTTAATTTCTTTTTTTCGTTCATGGAGATAGCATGGACAATGTGCCATGTTTTAGTGGAAGATTGCTGCCATCTACTGGAAAGCAAACACATTTAAAATTAAAATAACATGACATTTGAAGGACAGCCACTAGATGGCAGCAGCGCATCACTCACTGGCTCGTTTGCCATTTCCATTGTTTCCATCATATTGTAGGTATTCATCTTCATCAAGTTTTCATTTAGATTTGTGTTTAGACATTATAAAATCATTATTATAACAATAAAAAAAATCTTTAGTCATCTGAAGTATCATTGTTTTTTACAATACAGTCAAACCTGAACATGGTGTTGTGTGTGTGTAGGCCTATATGTGTGTGTTTTTGTATTCGTTCTGCATTGTGGATGTTTTATGGTGTAACCCCTTCATTTCTGTGTCTGCTCCGCATTGTAGCTGATTTATTTTTGGGACAAAATATGTAACAGAGAGCAATCCTATGGATGACTTTTGGGGGTGGGGTTGTTTGTGTTTTGGGTGAGCATTCCCCAATGTGGATGTGTTAACTTGGTGTCGCTCTCAAATCATGTTCAGTTTTGGTTGCATGCATTGTTGTGAAAATAAAAAACATTTTGCACATTACATTTTCAATTGTATTGACTGACTCACACATCTGCCTGCAGACACCCAGCTGTGCAGATTCATTTATAGATTTAACAACATTTAACGGTTAACCCAAGCCAATGGTGACCAATCACGCTTCTGGAGGACCAATGTCCTGCAGTTTAGCTCCAGCCTATTCCAACACAATTCATCAGGAACAAAAGCTGTAACTGGGGTGGTAGCCTTATATACAGTATATATATAACATCCCAGTGACGGCTTTTGTACCCTTTGTTTCTGAGAGTGTATAGCCTGTATATTTCTAGTAATCCTGAAGACTTGCTTAGCTGGTTCAGATGTGTTTATTGGGTTGAAGCTAAACTTTGCAGGACAGGACACCCCTGACATAGGCCCTTTACATTAATTGAATGTGATTTATCAACACCTAGTACATCTTAAAATATAGAGTTCATGACAAATGAAAACAACATAAAGAAAGTATTTTAGTTGTTAGAAAATACTACCAGAGCTTTGATGGACAAACATTATATGCATAAAACAGTGGGAATAAATAATACCTTGAAAGAAATTAGCAAATCTCAGAGAAACATCAAACAATTGAGCATGTAACAATAATAACTTAAAAAGTGCTGTCTTATATTTTACAGTGTTAAAAGGCTTGGTTTTAAATTGTATTACATATGATAAAATCTGTTAAATGTAATTTGTAGATTAATGTATTCGGTTAATTACTTAAAGCATCATGATCCAGTTAATTTAGAATTATTTGTTTAAAGTCGGCATGAAATCAAATTTGACAAATCTTCTTTTTATATGTAATATTGTAGTGTTTATTATAAATGATTTATCTGTGCACTTCATTATTTTTTAAAAATTAATTTACCCTTATAATCTTTAATCAAATACATTACCCTTCCCTCCCCCCTCGAAACGACCTCTCTTCTCTTTCGGTCACGTGCCATGGCGAAAGGGTGCGGCCAGAGCCGATGAGGGTGCGGCTATCGGTGTCTGTCTCGTTTTGAGCGTTTTGAGTCAAGTCAAGTTATCAGTCAAGTTCACCCTCGAGAGCATCTCGAAGAGTCCGAATGGTAGGCTATCTATCTTATCTAAATCTAGTTATTTACTTATCGGACACGTCGAGATGCTCTCGACGGTGAACTTGACTGATAACTTGACTTGACTCATCTTGGTTCGCGGGAGGCTCATATAAATATGGGCTGATTCCTGCCTAAAAATGTAGCTGCTCGTCCTCGTTCTCGTCGCCGGGCTCCTCAATAAAAAAATCCTTCATGGGAGAGTAACGGTGGGGAGTCCGGTGGAGAGAAATCCTCCACAACTGAATGTAAACTGGCATTCAAATCTGCCTCCATTTTGTTTGCCACGCCCCACCTCCAACGATCCAATCAATTCCCGAAGGACGAAATCAAGCCCCGCCCTACATTTTTTTTCTAATTTCAGAAGCCGTTTCACTCGGATATACGTCACAACAAGGAAAAAAATGACAATCTCAACTTCCGTTTCATGCCGACTTTAACACTGATTTTAATTTGAACCACTGCAGAAACTCTCCTCAGATCACAATTCATTAATTGCTATTTTTGTATTATAGGCCTTAAATTGAAATATGAATAGGAACTGTACTGTTAACGTTATAGGCTAGAATACACTAAATTACTGGTTATTAAAAAAATGTTGTTAATAGTTTACTTTGGATTAGAAATGCAATCCAACTGTTACTCTCAAACCCTGATAATTTTGTCAGGTATTCAGTATCCTACAAGTTCAACTGATTCAATTATCTTTTTTTATCTCATTCTATTTGTGTGAACTGAGTCCTCAACGCTTACAGTCATACTGTTACATTTCTATCTATTTTCACAATTATTTATTCAGGTGTCTCTCTCTCTCTCTCTCTCTCACACACACACACACACACACACACACACACACACACACACACACACACAGAGAGAGAGAGAGAGAGAGAGAGAGACACACAAAGGTTAGACATGTTATCATGGTCATGTATATTATGTTATTTTTGATGCTCATACAGTAATTATAGCCTAGAGTAAAAAAAAATTTGCCTACATTTTAAGTTTAGAGATACTGAACTTTTTTCATTTATCGAAGGGACATATAGGACCTCAAAAATCATAGGTTGCTCTAGAGTCTATAGAAATAATAACACCAAACTCCATGTCAGCATATTGTAGCCTATGGCTTGCGATCTCTCAAGTGTCGTACATTAGAAGCGAAGCATCGCAGCAGCACTAATTGTGTTCCCAGCAACATATTTCTGCATCAAATGTCAGCGAGTGGTGCAAAAGCTTATTAAAGTGGGATTTGAGTGTGCCGTACGGACTCTTATTCTGGCTGTACTGAAGACGAAGCGGTTTGACCAATCAGATGAAAGGGCCGTTTCAGCTCCGCCCACATGTGCGAACTAAATATCAAAGCCATAAACTGATTTGTAAACAACAAACGAAAAATTAGAAATCGAGCCGAAATCTCATTTTCCGTTTATTAAACTAAACGAATAAACGATCCGTCTTTTCATTTCTAGTTATTCCACTCCAAATGAAATGATCAGATGATACACGGACCATTAAGAATATATTAAACCAAAAACTTTCAAAGGATGTTAATTAAAACAACCACAGAAGGGCATAAATTCTGTAGAATTTTAATTTTACTTTACCGAATTATCCAATTGTTTTCTGACAGGGAACACATGGAACCGCTCCACATTTTGATTGACAGCCGTCACAACCTTCCAGTGACCGTGTTTACTCCTTTCTTTTCAACCATTGGATAGGATTTAGAAAACGGCTGTTGTATTTGTACTTCTGATGAAGCGCTGTTAAATATAGGGGGAAAACTACGCCGGAAAAAGAATAAATAAAATGCTTTCTTAAAAAGGCAAAATAACGCATGCACGTTTTCTACATATGATAATTAAAAACCAACAGACTGATGAAAAAGCGGGACATTTTCTCAATATGCGACGTGCGGGACAAGGGGTGAAAATGCTGTGCGGTGCAACGCAAAGCGGGACGCGTGGTCACCCTAACAGAAACGTTAAAATACGTCTAAAAATATTACAATATTTTTCGGTCTTAAGCCCTGGTTCAAATGTTTACCTCATTGCCTTGTCTGAATAAGACATTTCTCCTAAACAATAATAAGCGTAAAAAATTACGCTGCTTAACTGCAGGTTAACTTACCATATGCAGTGAAAAACGATTTAACAATATGTAATTTACTGTAAAAAACAGATTCTGGTGTCTTATTTTGCATTGCATGTTGTTTAGTTAATGTTTAGTGCATGATTTCAGTGGTATGTCTTCTACTCTGATGGGTTTAGGGTTTGTGTGTGGGATACTGTCTACTGTATGTGTTTATTAGCTCATGGAAAGATATTACTCAGTATGTCATCTTCAATATAAAGTAGAGATCTGTCTTCGGGATCTCTGGAATGTTTTATTTTAATGTTTTGTTTTATGTTTAGTTTAATGTTTATTTAAGGTTTATTTATAAAAAGGAGCAAGGAAAGTCTTGAGCTGAGACTCGGGGTGAGGATACAGTGTCATTGCAGGGAGTCTTCAGGATCCTCTGATCCCGCTTTGTGCTTCTTTTAATCTTACAGTTCAAAATACAATCCGGCCTCTACTTCATAAATGCCAGAGGAGAACTGGCCCCCGACTGAGCCTGGGTTCTCCCAAGGTTTTTTTTCTCCATTAGGTCACTTGATGGAGTTTTTCGGTTCCTTGCCACTGTTGCCTTTGGCTTGCTCAGTTGGGGATATTTTAGGGATATTTAATTTAATTTTATCAATCAATAAATTCCACTTGAAACAAACCTTGTTGTATTATTTTGATTTAATACTGTGAAGCTGCTTTGATACAATCTGTATTGTGAAAAGCGCTATACAAATATACTTGACTTGACTTCTTGTGTTGAAAGAGAGATAAAGTAGACAAAAACAGGAGAAATTATACAGTAGCAGTATATAACACAGTTGTTGTATTTAATATGATTCCCCATTTAGCCTATATGATTTATGTTTTGAAACTGCTTGCCTTTTTTAAACTTGAAGAAGGAGATCTTGTACTTCTAAAAGACAATCAGAGCCCTCGTAACAAGTGGCCTATGGCTCTTGTGTCCCAAGTATTTAAAGCACTGATGGGAGAGTACGCAAGGTTCAGTTGAAAGTTACTAAAAATGGATCTGGAAAGGAAGTAAAGGATCTCAGACCAATTACAGAGGTTGTTCTTCTGTTCCCTAAGGAAAATTAAGACTTAAATGAGACATCCTTAGGATGTCTGGCGGGGAGTGTTCTGCTTCTAGTTTAAATGTCACTCAACAATGTATGGTTTTGTATAGTTGTTTTAGTTATGGCGCCCCCTGTGGGAAATATAAGTGATTCAACTTATAAATTATAACTATTAACAAACAATACAAAAAATATTAAGTTGAACATATTTGTCAGTGAAATCATTCCTATATTTATCTGTAATATAAATACGATACTAAAATTGTTATTTATACAGAGATATAATAACATAATTATTATATCATATAATAACATATAGGCTAATAACATATAATATCATAATATCATAATATAATAATATAATATCATAATATCATAATAACATATAATATCATATAATAACATAATATAATAACATATTTATACAGAGATATTCAGTTTTTTGAAGAATTTGCATTAAACTGAATGACAAAAACTTCTACTTCAGCTTATATTGACGGCCATCAACTGGCCACCTATATTAAACAATGAGCTTGACCAGCAAAGTTAATCACAATTATTCACAACATCTACTTATTTTTCAAAAAATCTAACAATATAGGCTAAGTGTGTTGTGGCATTTCACTGAATGACATGCGTTTGTTACTCAGGTACACCCAAAAAGGGTCAAATTTGACAAGCTATAATAAATGATCTGGGGGTATTTTGAGCTGAAATGTCACAGACACATTCTGGGGACACCATCGATTTATATTACATCTTGTGAAAAGGGGCATAATATGTCACCTTTAAAGTAGACTTTACTTTTGTAAATTTAATTTGATGCTGTAGACTTGGAATTAAGCCTTTTCCCCGTTATTATTTGATTCACGGGACTGGACACCAGTTATCTTGCTAAGAAAAATATTTATTCTTATATGTCAGGAGAGAAACTCTGAGAAGATGTTATATTCATGCCAGGTCTATGCGTTTGCGTGTTTCTCTGCCGTAGTTCAGTAAGATTGAGCTTAAATACACAACTGAACGACTTTCCACTTCCTTGTCAGGGAGAAAAAACATATTGTTTAAAGATAGAACGTATATGCTAATGCTTACACATGATACAATCCCCTTTCCACATTAAGAAACTATTTCTCAGTGTATATTAGTGGTATACAAATGCTACATTTGCATCAGTCGAAACATTCAAGAGCAAAACCAAGTGTAGACATCTGAAGTATCATCATCACTGGAACTCTCTGCTAAGTGAACATTGCATTTTACTCGTACCTTTAAGCAGAATACATAATCCTCCCAGCTACCCTCCTTGTGTCTAAAATATGTTCCTTAAACACTTGTGTCCATGCAATCTATAGTCTAACTCGTGCATTTTACACTTCATAATACAACTGATTATGAATATTAATAAAGAATAATACAGATACATAATATTAAATAATGAAATTTTATTCAAAGATGAAATTTTAGTCTTCAGATGCAGACACAAAATGGTGACATATCGTCTTTGACCCATATTGTTATTTATACAGTATATACAGATTGGTCATAAATAAGGCGCTATATAAATACATTTAAATTTAATTTAATGTAAAAGAAGCAAATGTGTCTGTGATGACTTGATGACTTCTTTCCAGTCTTGCAGTCTCTCATGTTCTTGCTCAGACGTGGACAGGCTCTGAGTTTCTGTCAGGTTGGTGTTGGACTTCAGGCTTCGGGTCAAGTCTCGAGCTCAGAGCTCTCAGCAAGTATGTTATTTCCTATCCAATACAAAGATGATATGAACAAGTCATTTCATTTATTATACAGGAAAATTGAAAAGCAACAATTTAGTTACAATAAACGGGCCTGACTCAGTTTAAAAACTGGTTTACAGCAGGTTCCTGTTCTGCAGCAACATAAAACAATGATCACAGTTTCAGCACATTTATACAGGACATTATTATTGACTAGACCGATACAAACAAATAAAACATTAAATACGAAAAAACAATACATGAACAATTAGTGTGTGCAAGTATGACTATCGAGAAGAAACAGTTTATATGACTTTTTGAAATATGTGATGGATGATAATGTTCGAATGTGATCGGGAATGTCATTCCAAATTTTAGCATAAATATAGAAAAAGGATTTCTGGCCGTAGTTGTTTTTGTATGGGGGAACTGGAATGAGTGCCTGTGAGACTGACCTAGTGAAACGTAGTGGTCTCACATTGTGTGTTGGCAGAAGAACTGTAAGTGCTGGTGAAGAGCTATTTTGAATCTGAAAATAAAATGCAATAGCACGACTGTTTACGTAGTTCTGGTAAGTCAAAGCATTTGTGCGTGTGAGCGACTGCAATGATGAGAACACTTTGGAAGGTTACTGTGGATCTTAAGTGCTCGGTAGTATAGTCGTGCTATTGGTTCAGTAATGTCTTTAGTGGTTAGCGACCAGATTGGAAGACAGTAGGACATTGTTGAGAACACAATGGCATGTAGGGAGGTTTCAGAGACCGAAAAGGAAAGATATGATCTAATCTTGTTAAACACATAGAGTTTCTGATTCAACTTTTTTGTTCATTTAAAAATGTGTTCCCGATATGTAAGGTGTGAATCAAGTTGCACACCAAGGTAGTTGTAGGTCTTTGTGACGAAAAGATCTTGATTTGCAAAAGTAATAAAATCAGTAAAAGAAAGACTTTTCTGGGTGAATGAAAATACATACATTCAGTTTTCTTTACATTGATGGTCAGATGGTTCTCTTTCAACCAATCATGTAAGAGGTGAAGATCAGATGATAGTTTGGAATTTATGACATTAGGATTTGCATCAGAGAGAAAAATCACAGTATCATCAGCGTACAGTAAGCATTTTGAGTGTTTACACACTCGAGGGAAATCATTGATGTATAAAAGAAAAAGTATAAGGGTCCAAGAACGCTGCCTTGTGGAACACCCATGTCACAAACTAAAGGTTGGGATATGGCATGATTAATTTGGACTGTCTGCAACCTGTTCGTCAAATAAGAAGAGAGCATTTCTATCACAGATGGAGACAGTTCAAATGAGTGAAGTTTGTTTAGCAAGATCTGGTGGTTCACTGTGTCGAAGGCTTTACGGAAATCAATAACAATAGCTCCAGTAATGTGACCTTTGTTAAGAGCGTCACGTAAAAAGTAATAACGCCGACATGGTTGATCTCTTATCACGAAAACCGTGTTGACAGTCACTGAGCCAGTTATTAGTTTCAAGGTAAAACCTTAGCTGGTTATGCAAGACTTTTTCCAGCAACTTGGACATTGCTGGAAGTATTGCAATAGGTCTGTAATTTGAAACTGTCATGATTCTGCCCTCGTGTCCTTGATTTTCTCTAGTCTTGAGGCAGGATCATGACAGACCCGTGTTTTGTGTGCAAGCACATGGTCTTTTGTTTGGGCCATGTGCTTGTGTTGTCTCGTTACTTAACCCCGCCCCCTTGTTATCCTCGTTTTGTCATTATTGCTTTACCTGTGTCACCTGTTATGTTATCATTAGTCTCCCTATTTAATCCCCTTGTGTTTGCTGTCCTGTGCCGGTTCATTATCTTACCTTGTGAGTATCCTGTCAAGAGTATTGTCTAGAGAAAGTGCTGAGTCTGTATTTGCTGTTGGTTTATTGTCTAGTTATCTGTCACGTCTTAGTTTAGTCACTCCTTGTCCTGTCCATGTTTTGCCCCCTCGTGGGTTTTGTTTTCCCTGTTTTTTGTCCATAAATTAGGGATGGGGAAATGAAGCCTCATGAATCACTGAGGCTTTCTCCTGACTGTTCCGGGAAAAGATTCAAAGCTTCGAGAGTGTCGAGAACTGGTCGAGAAGAGCGCCATCTGGTGGTTATTTAAAATAAAGCAGCCAGAAGCCTGTGTTAGAAGCTCTGGCAGATGAAGCAACCACAACACACTCCATAGTTTCAATGTTATGTGTACAAATAAAAACCTTACATGTTTGTGTTTGATTTGTTCATTAAATAAATTATTTTACCCATTAAAGTGTGACAATTAAAATATAAAATGAGCTTATATGATTCAATAAGATCTAATGTAGGCTCTCTCTCTATATATTTCTCTCTCTCTCTCTCTCTCTCTCTCTCTCTCTCTACACACACACACACACACACAATATGAATAAGGACATTGTCTGATAGGATCATCTGTTATTAAATGTGCTTATGACACTTGTTACTGATAGTGCTTAATCAACTGTAGGAATGACAGAAAGTTGATAAAGTTTTTAATTATTTTTATATTTTTGGATGTTGCCATTGCTCTAAATACAAACCCTTCACCAAACACCAACACCCCTTCCCCCCTAATCCCACCCTAAACCCCAATACCAACACCAAATTACCTAAAATCACCAAAAAGTGCAAAGATTTTACAAAAACAAAAAGACACAACAACAAAAAATAATAGCCTAAGTAGCGAAAAATTTATTTTGCTTATTTAAATGTAATATATTGTTTAACTTTCAAAGTACAGCACTCTCCTCACAAACACATCAACCAGACTGAGGCAACAATGACTCGTTAAATAAGATCTGGAGTTCGAGCCTTCTGACACCCAAAGCGAAACGCCCACGTGACTGGAGAGAAAGTGAGGCTTCGTTTGTCATCGATCACGTGACTCTAGTAAACCGATACACGCCCCGATACGGGGCTTCACTACAAATTGTTTCGCTTGTGTGATATGCGCATCGAAGCTTCAGTGTCATATGTAACATCACTACCATAAATAAACTGTGTGTCAAGCATCATGTCTGCGCTTGGGTTCATCCTCAAATTCATGACAGAAACAAGGGTGTGATCATCAGATTTAAAGTTGGAGTAATTTACAGTTTACAGTTAGTTAATCATGTATTAATTTAGGGCACAACATATCGCCGGCGTCGGGTCGTCTCTTCCCAGGCGTGGCGTCGTCTCTTCCCAGGCGTGGCGTCGTCTCTTCCCAGGCGTCGGGTCGTCTCTTCCCAGCGTCGCGTCGTCTCTTCCCAGGCGTGGCGTCGTCTCTTCCCAGGCGTGGCCGTCGTCTCTTCCCAGGCGTGGCGTCGTCTCTTCCCAGGCGTGGCCGTCGTCTCTTCCCAGCGTCGCGTCGTCTCTTCCCAGGCGTGGCGTCGTCTCTTCCCAGCGTCGCGTCGTCTCTTCCCAGGCGTGGCGTCGTCTCTTCCCAGGCGTCGGGTCGTCTCTTCCCAGGCGTCGAGTCGTCTCTTCAACTGTAGAATAAAAGGTAAGTATTATGTGAATGCTTGGCTTTAATCTAGTTTTAAACTGGGACAGCGAGTCTGAGCCTCGAACAATATCAGGAAGGCCATTCCAGAGTTTAGGAGCTAAATGTGAAAATGGAGCTGCGTGTTTTGCCAATTCTTGTTGGATCCTTAATTAATTGATACAGTCCGAGTTTCATTACAATAGCTTTTAAAGATTTTGATGAGCTATCATTCCAGTCAAGGTTGATATCGCCCAGAATTACAAGCTCCTTTGATATAACAGATTTAATTATGTCAGAAAGCTGAGATAGATAAGAACTTTCACTGACATTAGGGGGTTTGTAGGTGACAATAATGGTAATTGCATGTTGAGGTGTAAAATGTACGATCAGTTTTAATGTTTCGGTTTCAAACTTTGATATTAAGTGTGTATATTTCCGACTCACATAGAAGGCCACTCCGCCGCCGGTCTTGCTAATGCGGTCTTTACCATACAATTCATAAAAGAATCCGGAATATTAGGAGTTAACCATGATTCAGAGATTGCCATTACATGTGCTTTCGACTGCGCAAGCAAGATTTTACATTCGTCTAGTTTGGGAACAAGGCTTCGGGTGTTTAAATGGCAAATCTTAAAGCCTCTGGTGCTACCGAGTTGACTTAAATTAGTTGGACTTTTTCTTGGATGAGGTCTTCTTCTTTGTACTTTAACTGTTTTGACTAAAGGACTACAAGAAGATACTTCAGAGGGTAAGATCGGAAAAAATGGGGGAGTAAAGATAATCGGGGTTGGAAATCTAGAATGGAGGAAATATTCGTGAGTTATCAGTAAAAACATGCGCTGTGGTTGCGGTACAGCGGTAAGAAATCTGCTATAGTTTGCAAATGCATATAGTCCCCACAAATGCAATATGCCTAAAGTTGTCAAACAAGTATTTGAGTCCGGCCCGGGATTTAGCTCAACATTTCCAATAAACAGGAGAATAGTTATTAAAAGTCTTGATGCACTTAAAACATATTTAGACTTATTTTCATTTTCATCAGAGTCATTTGCTTTAACATCAGTTACCCACCGGTGAAAAATAATAGTTTGGATGGAGAAAGACAATGGCTGATGAGAAGCTGATTGGCCAGAGTTTTTAAACACAAACCTCTTGTCAGAGTATTGTAGGTTGCTAACCGGTGAACTAGTCCGCTGACGGCCGGGTACGTGGTAGTCGGACACACCCGCGCAGAGCAGCCGCCTGTGAGCTGTGATTTCCTATCCAATACAAAGATGATATGAACAAGTCAACTCATGAATGATTTTTTAGAGCTAGAACAGAATTGAATTCTGCTTGGTTCACTGATTCTGTTATTCTCCTGTTTACTACAGTGAAGCCGCTTTAAAACAATCTGTATAGTATCAAGCGCTATATAAATGAAGGTGACTTGACTATAACAAGAACATTACAATGAACACACATTTGAAAATCTCACTACAAATAATCCAGAATTTAAGACAAAAGATAATAATCCTTCTCTGCCTGTTACACTTCCTCACACCTGAAACTGATGGTGTGAATCTCCTGAACTTCTCCAATCTACTGTAGACCATTACTAATCCATTTATGTTGTAACATCTGCTCTAACGTCGGGCGTTTAGTCGGATCCCTGGCTAGACACTGGCTAATCAGATCCCTGCATTCTGTACAATAAGGAGAGAGCTGGTTAGTCATGAGCATGTGACCTGGCATTTTTGAAAACAGCATCTAAAACATGATTAATATACTGTAAAATGTTCCAGTTTAAAAGTGAAGTATGTCGTTTCTGTGACACTAGTGGCAGTGAGTGGAATAAATGACCAAATAAAACAGCTATATATAAAACATCTTACATACTTCACCTTTAACTGTTTCTGTACAAAGCCTTTGCTTTATGTGTGTGTTTATCAATGTTATCAATATTATTCACTCACTTTTGGATAAGTTGGGTTTCAGAAATGTAACTTTGGCTCGTGTGATTTCCGTTCTATTGTGAAAAGGAGAACATCCGTTCACCATCTGGTACAGCAACACTCCTAGAGACCAGACATTTGCTGGGACGGCGTGGAATCGAGGCTCTGTCAAGACTTCAGGTGGGCAGTAATCCGGAACTCCTGGAAGAAAGACATTTGCACAATGTTGAGCTTTTTTTTTTGAAAGCATCAAATAATTAGTAAGTCTATACATTCAGGTTTCCACACTCCCAGAATGCTCACCAATGTATATTTTGCTGTCGTAGCCATCGCTACTAAACAGCTGACCGCAGCCAAAGTCTATCAGCTTGAGCTGTAGCGGGGGTTTCTTCAACAGGAAATTCTGCGCATGAATGTCATTATGGAAAACGCCACGATGGATGCAGTGTTGCACTGCCAGCACAGCCTGTCTCATGATGACCCGTGCTGTTGTTTCAAACACTTGATGATTACGAGTGATGAAGTCCAGCAAGCTCTCGCAGGGTTCGGGATACTCCATAACCAGAGTGAAATCTCTAGGATCTTCAAACCACTCGTATAGTCGGATGACGAAGGGGCTTATGGGTTCTTGCCTCATCATCATCAGCAGCGCCACTTCTGTAACGAGAGGTTCGGGATTCCCAGGCTAGAGAGAAGTAGCAGACTGAAGGTTAGCTGGGTAAAAATCTGAAGAAAACATCATTTTGAAATGTACTTTTCTTTGATCTTTTTAGATCCGTTCAAAAGAGCCTTTTCAGCTCAAAGTTATTTGGTGCCTCTAGGCTTATTTGTTGATCACATTTACACCTAATGCTTCCTACGGGTGTATTAACTACAGTAATCTGCACTTAAACAACTCAATACACATTCAGCTTTTGGACAACTTACAATATTAAGATAACGATCGTTGTGAATCTTGCGCATCCGCTTGATGGCAACCTGCAAAAAAAACAAAACATCCCAGTTTCAATAACAGTAACAGTATTCTAGCGCCTGAACTTGCACTGAGTATTAAACCATCTGTAAATTGTTTTAAATGTGTTTTGCAAGAGCAAAATGTTTGTACAATTAAGTAAGATTTACCTTTTTGCCATCAAATCTGCGTGTTCCCAGGTACACCTTGCCAAATCCTCCGGATCCAATCATCTTTCCCACGTTATAGAGAGACTCAAAGGACTCTGAAAAACAAACAGAATAATATGAGACAATTATTAGCTTGCTAGATCCAGTGCTGGTCGAGAAAATAATATTATAATGGGGGAAATAATATTAATATTCTCTAAAAAACAAGCCTTATTTTGAGTGGAAACCAAGATAATACTGTTGAAAATAATGTTGGAGAAATAATGATTTACCATGATTTGGCTTGACGCCGGAGTGATCTGGAGCGGGTGATGATGGTTCAGGATCAGGAACAAAAGCCTCCACAACATCCACAACACTACAGGAACAGCAGCAGAACACACACTTCAAAGCCTTCCAGAGCCGGAGGAAACAACCAGCTATTTCCCTCTTCCTGCGTTCTGGAGCTTTTTCTGAAATGAAGAAAAAACAATTGAAAACAACTATTAGACACATCTCTGACGTCAAATTAAGCAATGATATAACTTACATTTTACTGTTAAATTCTTATCTGTAATGTTACAAATCTAAAGTAATGGGAATTGTTCATGCTATCCCCCTGACTTCTGCTTAATGCCTGCATAAATGTCCCAACATCTTATTTCACAATATTAATAGTCATTTTATTTCACAATTATCTCGATTACGAGGGCGGAGCCTGGTGATTCCGTGTCAACGATAAAGTTCATTTTCTTATTTTATCTGATCTTTTATTAAAAAGAAAACATACATTTCCAGGCTTCATTTGGCCAACTCTGGCACATGTGGCTCAGTTCTGGTAATGGCAAAGATCATATGGGCCATATCTTAAAATATATTTATATTATATTAAACATTGACTTTTATTAAATGCATAGCAATGTCTTATTTATGACATAACCGACTCTGTAATGCTCGGCACGACAGCCATTTTGACAATTCAAGAGCAATAAGTGGCGAAATATAATTATTTTCTGGATCGTATGCTGTCGAGAAGCGGCTTTCTGTGTGTGTGTTTCTGGTGTGTGTCAGACAGCGCAAGTGCCATCAAGTTCATGCCTTATTGAGAGCGTTTTGCTAACATTCCCATTCAATTAAGGAAACATTATTTCTAAATGTTCCCTGAACGTTCAAAACGTCCAGTTTTTTCAACGTTTAAAACATTTTCTATCTTGGTTAAAGGAACATTCTATTTTATAATTTTGCATTATGGGAACGTTACTTTTGAAGGTTCTCGGAATGTTCTGAAAATGTTAGATGAATGTCCAATTCAAATATTTTAAAATATCTCACCTTTTGAGCTCTTGTTCACTGGAGAAGCCTCCACGGCACCCTTAGCAGTTCGGCCATCTGAAGTCTCTGTTGGCTCGACAGGAACTTGACCCGGCAGCGGAGGACACAGAAACCCTTCGAGGCTGTCGGACCTGGACAAACCCTGTTGGTTTGGGCTCTCCAATCCATCGCCACTCCACCTCCACTCGACGCTGTACGAGTCTCGGCTGCTCAGACTCAACGGCTCTCTACACCTCCTCTCGACAGGGACCTCAGACAGGAACGAACCTGAGGATTGTAATATATTTGAATAACATGAGGAGACGTTCGTAATCTGGTGAACCTTTACTGAACAAGGCAACATAGAACGTACATCTAGCTCGGCCAAATCCCAGAAACACTCTGGCAAAAAACACATATTCCCCCCAGACATGGACCTCAGAGAGGAACGAACCTGAGGAAGACTCTCTACACCTCCTCTCGACAGGGACCTCAGACAGGAACGAACCTGAGGATGACGTGATGCCCGGAGAAGAATCTGTGAAGCAGAGGATGGAACATTTCAGACATCAAAAACTGTTTTTGTTTCATACATTTTTTATAATATTAATAATCAATATCAGTGGTCACATCAAATTGTTACTTTGGTTTCACTTTATTTTGGTCCCTTTAAGATATTCGGTTGTCTATAAGTAACACTGCACTTACATGTCTACTAACTCTCATTAGAGTATTAGTAGAGTATTAGTAGACTGGTAGGGTTAGAATAGTTGACATGTAGTTGTAAAGTTACTTATAGTCGACAGAATATTCAAAAGGGACCATCAAAATAAAGTGTTACCGTTACTTTAGTTGGTTCAACTTTCTATTTTCAATGACAAATCAGCCATTGAAAATAGAAATAGAAACTAAGCCATTACTTCTTTATTAAAAGCCTATTCTGACCTCTGAGAGAGTGTTCAGATGAAGTGGACGGACGTCCATCATCTGGGTTCTGCATCGCCCTCGTCCAAACCTCCTGACCAGCCGTCTGAGAGAAAGCAGCTCTCCATCTGGAGTGGTCTGAGGATGGAATATTTCACACATCACATAATTAGTAATGTTTTAATAATAATAATCAGTAATCAATGTCTGTGGTCAATTACTAATTTTTACTTCAGTTACTCAAATTCAAAAGTTTATTTCACATGCAAGGAATCAAATAAATGTGATCAAATGGGTTCTTCACATTAATGTAGTCAGTCATTGTACAACATCATACCATAAACCATAAATGAAAAATTAAAGCACTCACCTCCTCTTTCGCCCATCATGTGAGCCATCGACGTTCTCCTGCAAACTGAAATAAAAACTATACAAAATGCAACACAAAATACAATACAATACAATACAATACAAATCTCCTCAGAAATACTCCCCTAAAAATAAATAATAAAACAAACAATTAAATAAACTCCTTCTAAAATTAGAAAAGAACAATCAAATAAAAGTATTTTCGGAAATTATATGATGCTTTCAAAAATATAACTCTATAAAAAGGATATATCCTCCCGATGTCCTTCTAGAATAAAAGTCTCCTCTCAGAAATCCAGAAAACAGCTTCAAAGTCTCAAGATTTGCATAGAAATTTCTCTGCAAAAAGTCTGTCAATTCGCCTCGTCTCTCAATCGACAGACTGCGATATGTTCAAGTGTAAATATACATGCAGATTGCAGATTGATTCATAAAATGCGTCGCCATAGCAACTAAAATTCAAATCACTCATATGCGCGCACAGATAGCGATTGGTTCAAGTGTAAATATCGGCAGTATACGCATGCACGCGCACATCGAATCTGATTATTAATAGTTACACATTTAATGTTTTCTTTAATATGAGATTATTTGTTTCAAACCAGTTTTATTATTAAAATCCGTGGAAAATGCGCATAAAAAGGCACAAGGGAGAATAAATCGGACATCATCTTAAACTCAAGATTAATTAAATTTGCCCTTTTCCGCATATATAACCATCAAGGCCAATCAGCTTTCAGTATCACTAATGCGTCATCAAACCAGTTAGTAGTAGTGGTGAAGAAATCCAAATTCGAGAGAAAAACAATTATGGCCAAACTTTTATTGGATGGAGTTAGCCTTATTGATAAAAAAATGTAATAGTAAACTTATAAAGCTATTGTTACAGTACACAGTTTACACATCCCCTCGATGTAATTTTTTGTGGAATAATTTTTTTGACAGTATTCACTGGAAGAGGGCGTGGTTACTCTCAGAGAAATACTGTATGTCCAATAAAAGTAGAGAGGTACACTTTAAGATTCTTCATAATGTTTAACGTTACCCAACCAACTCACAAATTGCCTCATTTGTTGATCTCTCTGACCTGTGTGTATTTTGTAAAGTTGAGGAAGAAACTTTGCTTCATTTATTCCACCACTGTAATCAGGTTAAGCCTCTTTGGGAGAGCTTGGGTTGTTATCTTTCTCACTTTATCAAATGTGATTTCAACTTTTCATTGAAGAATATATTCCTCTATTTTTCTGGGAGTGACTATGCTATTGATAATGTTGTTAATTTCTTTGTGTTTCATTGTTTTTTTATTCACAAAAACAAATTTCTCAAGACTTTGCCTAGATTTGATGTCTTTATTGCTGAGATTTCCCTTATTGTAAAATCTCTTGAACTCATTGATAACAGTAAGAACAACAAGTTTCTTAAGAACTATGTACGTTTTTTTTCTTACTTGTTGAGGAGTCAGTTATTGTTTAGTTTTTTAGTTGGTGTCTATTTTATTTTTTTTGGTTAATGTATTCAATGCAGTGCTGTTTCTTCTAAAGAAATTGAAATATATATATATATAAAAAGAAGAAATCCAAATTTTTGTTGAATTCTCTATTAAAATTGTTCACAATTACTAGTACCCAGTTAACTATAAACTTGCTAAATTTGCTCTGCAAGTGAACGTCGTCTTGTGGGTCCATGATCTCAAAGAGGCACAAAATCACTTCCACGGACCTTCACCTGGACTGATCCTGCTGGAGGAATGATCTGCCTAACTCAGTCAGAGCTGCTGAGGCTGTGGACATTTTCAAGAAACGGCTGAAGACGCATCTTTTTCAGCAACACTTGATCCATTAATACTAACACTTTCTCTTCTATTCTTTGAATTTGAAAATTCAGCTTTGATAACAGGAATAAATTACATTTTAAATAATATTAAAACAGAAAACAGATATTTTTAAGTTCACAATAAAAAAAGCCAACTTACTGACAGTTCTCCAAATAAACATAAAACAGTAAAATGAACTGAGATATTTTTATTGGAAGTGTTCATGCATCATACTAAGTTGATTCAACAAATTCATTACTTAAATGATGAAAACGTACAATGTTTTCTTGTTCAAACTAAATCGTTTTAGTTTTCATTGAAGTTCGCATGTTTTGTTAGCGCGTGCGCAGTTTGAACCCTGAACGCATGCGCAGTTTGAGACTTCAGCTCCTCGGCGGTCACGTGTCTGTCTGCTGCTGGTGAGAAGTCGGTAGCGGAGTCCTGCCTTCAATTCAGCGTTTCTGCAGAATCACTGGTATGTGTTAATCATTTTTATAATCGACTGTATGTTATTTGTCATATATAATGTATATTGTGCTCTTCCCAAACTGATGGCCTGATCTAATTCACCAGTGCTGCCGATTTCGCACACTTTTGGGTGCTTTTGTCAATGCTGTTGTTAACTAGCGGTGTCCTGCCTATTCAATCCAGCGTTTCTAAAGAGTCACTGGTGTGTATTAATGACACACTGACGGGAATATTGTTCTTTGTGTTGTTCACTGTATCGCTTGTTTATACAAAGGGTTTGTTACCGCCGGCGCTCTCTGGAAGACTACATTACCCATCACTGCCTAGAACTACAGCAAACTACGGCAACTCAAATAGCTCAAAATACACAGCACGTTTAGTTTTTTTTTCTTTTTTTCCGTGGTGACTCTCCCTGCATTCCAAATGGCATAATGTTATGTATTTTATATATTGTGAATACATTTATTATAAATTCATTCATTAATAAATGATTTAAGTAATAATTGATGTGCTATATTATACATTTTTGAAGTAGAAATCCGTTTTGAAAGTTCAAAACACTGATAATTACAATAACTAGGTTTCCTGAAATAAATATTGTTTAAATATTGCTTAGGTACAAAGACTTGGACTTGGCCTTTAGGGACTTGTGAACATGTCTGGTATTTATCATTTTTATAATCAACTGTATTGTTTTGTCATATCAAATGAGATGTTTGCTCATTATGTATTTACAGTAGTTGAGGAGTTCAGAGAGAGATGGCCTGCCGACTGCACCTTTTCTAAAGGATGAGGTAAACCATTTAATAGCAACTGTCAATATTAATAATTATTCTAATTATTATTTCTAAATATCTTCAAATGCATCATATTTTTGCCAGTGATGAAGATCTTTATTAGTTGAACATCTTCATATGCTGTCTGTGAATGAATGATTCCACAGGACGATATATTCGATTTAATTTCACTCAGGTAATACATTTTAAAACCAAACAGATTATTACGCCACGATAGCACTACTAGAAAGTATGACATTACCTGTTTTTTTGGACATATACATTAATTTATACATTAAATAAGCTACCATTGTTCACAGTTTATGAACACCCGCCATCCCGCGGTAGTTTGTGTGTATTGTTGCGCAGTGGCGTGCGAACTCGACTTGAAAACGAATGCCTTTGCCTGCCGTAGACACAGTTAACCAGTTTAAACATGCTTGCAGAAATATACATTTGATTATATTTTGGAGAACAGACAGAAGAAGATCCGTCGATGTACTTTTGTTTGTTTTTTTGTGTTCAGATGTTCAGTAGCAGTCATGAGCGCGAGCACATGTGGAGAGTTTTAACTCTTTCTTCTCTGTGTCAATTACATGCCTTTGAATGCAACACTCTGCAGATTCACTTTATTTCTACATGTCTAATAATCCAAATGTAGTTGTATAAGTTACTATTATACAAACCAAAGGACAGGCAATGATTTTCTGGCTACAGATGGCAGAAATAATGCTTGTCTCTTCTGTTTTTGTTGCAAAGATAGCCTATCTACTTATGATAATAATAGTCATTTAAATTAAAAAAATATCATTTTATATATATGACGACGTCAGATGCAAAAGCCTCTGAGTACCATCTGAAATTTTCTACTAAAAGAGCATTTTTATCAAGCTTGTATGTTTATGTTCAGTTATTTCACTTAAATGGCGATGTAAAGTACCTATTAATTGTCATTAAAGTGAAATTACTGAATTTAAAGGGACAGTTCACTTTGAAATTAATTTTTGGTATGTTTTAGCTTACCTCAAGGGCATCCAAGATGTAGGTGTCTTTTTTTCCGCAGTAGTTTCAATTTTGATATTTTTAGGTCAAACCGTTCTTGTCTGTCAGTCATAATGCAGGTCTATGGTCATTATCTCAAAACACAAGCACAGAGTCCAAATTAAACAATTCCCCCATCGTAAGTACACATTGATGGCCTAAGACACGAAACGAGCGGTTTGTGCAGATGTCGCCTTGTCTACGGCAGTTCATTGGAACGAATGTCTTTAAGGCGACATCTAGTGTATATATCTATGCACCAGTCTGCGTACACGTCAGATCAGATCACTTGGACATGGCTGTGTACAAGAGGTAAAAACTATATAAATACTGTTCGTTTTCTCACACAAACCGCTCGTTTCGTGTCTTAGGCCATCAATGTGTACTTACGATGGGGAATTGTTTTAATTTGGACTCTGTGCATGCTCTTTGAGACAGTGACCATAGACCTGCATTATATGACTGACAGACAAGAACGGTTTGACCTAAAAATATCAAAATTGAAACTACTGTGGAAAAAAAGACACCTACATCTTGGATTCCCTTGAGGTAAGCTAAAACATACCAAAAATTAATTTCAAAGTGAACTATCCCTTTAAATATACGAGCTCGATAAAAATGCTTGTTTTAGAAGAAAGTTTCAGATGGCACACAGAGGCTTTTGCATCTGAAGTCTTCATATATATATATATAGATTATTACTTTTACATTCGTCGTGGGGAAGAGAGGGCCAGAGAGACCATAGGGGCCAAGGTTTGAGACTTCAGCTCCTCTGCGGTCACGTGTCTGTTTGCTGCTGGTGAGAAGTCGGTAGCGGAGTCCTGCCTTCAATACATACAGTCGACATCTAGTCATAGTTGGGGGCGTGGCGAGGGTGGAGTCGGCGTGGGGGAAAACACTGCGAGCATCGTGTGTATTTGAATGACAAAAATGTGATATTGCGAGTCATTGACTCCTGCCGACCGGCAAACGGTACATTGTAAAATTAACTGCAATAGGTTATGCTAGGCCTTATTTAATTAAAAACTGGGTCAATGACCCAACCAAATGGCCGGAGGTGTCGTTTCCAGACATATTTTGTGAGCTGGTTGAATATCCAAGACATCGCGGCAGCTGTAGCGGTAACATTAGCCTATAACTCAATCAACTTATGTTGCATACTATAACTCCATAAAACCTTGTCACTTACCAATTGTACGTATGCTTCACTCCAAACTATTAATCCTTTTGTAAAACGGTGATCACTTAAGAAGTTATAAAGTCCTCTAGGAACTCACAGACTGCAGTCTACTCCATAGTTTCACGGCTCGCGTCATGAGCCTTCAGCTGATAACGCTGATGTGAATGAGACATCCCTTATGAAAAACAACTATAGGAATCTTGTAGTATTTTGGGACAAAATATTATAGTAATCCTATTGGAATACTACAGTATTTTGGGACATACTATAGAAGTACTATAGAGGTATTACAGAACATCACATAAGTATTATACACTACTATAGAAATCTTATAGGATTACTAATAGTTCTTTTTCGAAAGGAATGTAGACAAAACTAGCCCACCACTGCCTAATACGAGTTTAACACCCACTACTATATCACACAGGGATCTACTCACACAGTAATATTAAAACATTTTCCTCATTTCCGGTTCTGTGTGTTAATTAGGAAGAATGTAGAACATCAATTCATAATTTGTTTGTTTATTGGCGGTACGGAAAATGACACAGCAACTCTTCGGCATGATTGCCCCGTGTATTTCAATGAGCGCCGAGGCAATGTTTTCCCCCACGGGCTAAATTCACATCACGTGACGGGGCGTTCCCGGGGGCGTTCCCAGACCAACAGTCTGTATCTATTCAGCGTTTCTGCAGAATCACTGGTATGTATTAATCATTTTTATAATCGACTGTATGTTATTTGTCATATATAATGTATATTGTGCTCTTCCCAAACTGATGGCCTGATCTAATTCACCAGTGCTGCCGATTTCGCACACTTTTCGATGCTTTTGCCAATGCTGTTGTTAACTAGCGGTGTCCTGCCTATTCAATCCAGCGTTTCTAAAGAGTCACTGGTGTGTATTAACGACACACTGACGGGAATATTGTTCTTTGTGTTGTTCACTGTATCGCTTGTTTATACAAAGGGTTTGTTACCGCCGGCGCTCTCTGGAAGACTACATTACCCATCACTGCCTAGAACTACAGCAAACTACGGCAACTCAAATAGCTCAAAATACACAGCACGTTTAGTTTTTTTTTAGTTTTTTCGTGGTGACTCTCCCTGCATTCCGAATGGCATAATGTTATGTATTTTAAAAATAATAACTTTTTATTGTGAATACATTTATTTTAAATTCATTCATTAATTAATGATTTAAGTAATAATTGATGTGCTATATTATACATTTTTTTAAGTAGAAATCCGTTTTGAAAGTACTTAGGTAAAGTTGGTTTTATATCCGCACATTCGCGTTAAAGAACTTTTTCAATTAAATAGTCAATAAAGTAATTTTTTTCAGATTCTAAGCAGCTACATGATATTGACAACAAAGATTGTGAACTACAACCAGACTTGGGAGGGTTACTTTAAAAATGTATTCCGTTACAGTTACAAATTACTTCATAAAAAAAGTATTCAGTAACGTAATCCAAGTACCACAATATGAAAGTAATGTAATCTGATTACTTTTGGATTACTTCAAGGCCACATATATAAATAAAGTCAAGCAAGAAGAAATATAATTTTTTTGAAAACCTTTTTTTTATTAAGAATTTGGTCCGGTGTAAAATATTTGCAAAATATAAACTATTTAAGAAAATGTCTTATAGCTGTAAGTAACTATGTTGTAGCTAAAAACTTATTAAAACTAAGCAATCATGTCTCATTTCCACAACTTGGGAACACACAGCCCTGCATATTTATATAAAGGGCTATACAGACATCTAGTGGCTACTGTATGGTATTACAGATTATTTTTGTTTTATTTTTAACTAACATGTACAAGGAAAAAACAAAATATTAGTTTATTATAAAATAGGCCTAGGCTACATGTTGACTAAAGCCGTGATCTTTCTTAATTTGCCTGACTAAACTTGGGGCGTTGGCAGTGGGAGTTCGTTACCTAGGCAGCGAACATCCTGTTAAGTGAGAAGAGATTAAGAAAGG
The DNA here is from genome assembly GCF_965113295.1 of Leuciscus leuciscus. Taxonomy (NCBI): domain Eukaryota; kingdom Metazoa; phylum Chordata; class Actinopteri; order Cypriniformes; family Leuciscidae; genus Leuciscus; species Leuciscus leuciscus. The sequence goes on from NC_138741.1 coordinate 36,010,311, forward strand.
ACATTTTGGTACAACCATGTTGTTTGCATTTTTTTTTTTGAAAACAAAATGTCAGCGGAGTTTCCATGAATTGAAAGCGTTTTTGTCCCGCGGGCATCGTTTCTACTGGCAGCAGTGATTCATTCAGCGTCTGAGGAGATTGTAGAAAGCTGTTATTTGCACACGCACCAGCGGGTGGCACACGCGAGTCATTACTGGCAACAGAACCAGGAACTACTGTATAATCAAGCAGCGCTTAATATAGTGTTATTATGCCAAAATACTGATTTATTAAGTTTTAAATTAAACCATTGTAATCCTGAAAGTATTCCCCCTTTTTTCAAAATGTAACTATAATCTGATTACTACGTTTTTTGACGTAACTGTAACGAATTACAGTTACTGGATTTTTGTATCCTGATTACATAACGCCGTTACATGTATTCCGTTACTCCCCAACCCTGACTACAACATTTTCTACAATTGATAAAAATGGGCAAGTATATTTTTAATGCATACATACTTTAGTAGAATATTCAATGTAGTGTGGTAACCAAGATAGGGACCGTCTAAAAAGTTCATATTGTTTTTCATCGTGTGCAAACAGACAACTACATTTTAGCCAACTGCAGATGTACTGGCAAATATCTCTCACATTATGTGTTCTGATGCTAACCACACCCCCATAACTAATCCTAAACTTACCAATAGAGGGTAATAATTTGGCGGGGGTTGAAATTTGGCACAACGCATGTTTTTCGCACGCTGGAAACGGCACTGTCCACGGTTCTGCATTTCATACATTATCCTGTATTCCAGAATCCACTTCTTCAGGACTTCATAACAAAAATTTAACTTGAATCATTACAATAAGGGTGTTGCTTATTTATAACGTTGAAAATATGATTAATCTAAAGTATCTGAATTTCTTTAATCAATGAAAGAAATGTGTTGTACAAGGAACAGCAGTTATAATACATACTTTTACCTAATACATTGATCAAAGTTAATTGAGTAGAGTGATCACTATGAACATGCTATAACCTCTGGAACATGAAAAAAAGTGAAATTAGAATAATTTCTTCAGAATATGATTGTAGTTTACTTACAGTAAGGTAGGTATTGGCAGTATTCAACATGTAGCAAGTCAGTCTGATCACTAGGAAATTACTACAACCATTGGAATATATATATATATAAAAACACTATAGGTGAATTACAGTTTATTACATAAACATATGTAATAAACATATGTAATAATGTTTATTACATAAACATATTTGATAATTGTACAGTAAGGGAGTTATTGTCCAAATTCCACCTGTAGTAAGTCAGTGTGGTCACTAGCAAAGCCTTTGGAACAGGAAAAAATGATTTGATTATTGTACTGTTTGGGGGGGGGGTACAGTTGTAAGACCTAGGACCAGATATATGATGAAATTAGACCAGGAGTCGTGAAATTCAATCAAATAAGTAAAATTTTACTGAAGAATAGTCTGCAGTTAAATTGGTAGAGCCAGCGTCAAAGTTACGAGGAGGTCGCAAGCCAACTCTACCTTACAAACAAATCTCACACAATTATATCTTTTCCAAGGACATGCATTACATAATCGTTTACTTCTGATTGGCTAAGAGAACGCAACATTTTTGATAGATAAGTGGGTATATCGCCGTTAATCAGAATATTTGTCGTCCATTTCCGAGATTTAAGTCCGTGGTGACCTTCTTCCAGGGTCCGAGAATGTTGTATATCACAAAGTTCAGAACCTGCAAAGAATATCAAACGCACACACACACAGAACACTGACAAACAACAGTTCTCTTCGAGGCTGAAGAAGGCCTGAGCTCATTATCAGAAGAGCAGTCCAACTTAACAGGCTGATAAAACATTTCACTCCAGGAAAGCAGGAACGATAATATGCCCCTTTACTCCCTAAAGAAATACACATGAGATGTTCACTTAATGAAAATAAGGTGAAATTATGTATAAATTGACCCTCAATCTTATACAAGTCAACTAAGACAGATATATAGATGCAGATATGTGGATATTGTTGTGAAATATGCAATTATTCTATTCTAATCATGGCTTTTGGTATATGAAGTATTTATGGGTCATAGTAAACCACAATTGTAACTAATAAAAAGTGGTTTTATAATGAAAGGTACCATAAGTAGTTGTTAAACAATTTGTGTTTACTGTAAAACACTTGTATTAATAATCATTGTAACCATATATTGAGAAAATAGTTTATTAAGAAAAACACCTGAACTTGTTTTATAAAGATTTTTATTATGAAAATGGTTTATAAAGGAAAACATACCACACTGAATGTTGTAAGCATTTATTAAGCAGATGATGGTGGCAGAGTAGAGAGGAATTGAAAATGTATTAGAAAGAGCTTTGCAAAAGAAAGGAGAAAAATGCCATCATTACCGTCTATGTGTTGCGGACGAGATACAGAAGATACAGCGATGATGGAAAGGTCCTGAAAAAGAGGACAAAGAGACAAAGAGTTTTATATGCGAAAGTCCTAAGGGGTCTTCCAGAAATAATGACAGTTCAAGATTTTATGTTTGACCAATTGGCTGTAAAAGACAATGTATGCAGAGGGAGTTTCCAGGAGGGGATTTCTGAACATGTCAAAAAGTTGATGGACTTTAAAAAGGACTGTAAAGGAATGTCCAGCCAGACGCAGATTCACCAAGGACGTCTCCGGTGTTAGATACCTTGCCATTGCACCTCATGAAGTTAAAAGCTTGTAAATTATTTGGTTTTGATTTACTTACAATATAATATATATGCAATACATGAGTACAGAGTCTCTCTCGCCGCTCTCTGAATCCCAAGACAATTATCATCAAAAGGCCCCTTGCATGTGAACACAACCCAAGGGCACACACTGAAAAGAAAATGAATACAGAAATCATTAGGATACATACTTGATTGTTGAATTTTTAATAAGAATAAAGTAATCATTCAAAAGGATATATATAATTAAATGGAAGAGACAGGGGATTCTGACCCCAACCCTTCAGTACGTACAGTAAGGGAGGTATTGTCGAAATGTTACCTGTAGTAAGTCAGTGTGGGACAGTGTAAGTCAATAGGAAAGCACTACAGCCTTTGGAACAGGAAAAAATACTTTAGGGGAATTACTGTAATTTTTTTTAAATTAATATTTGTATACTGAACGTACAGTAAGGGAGGTACTGTCAAAATTCCACCTGTAGTAAGTCAGTCTGGTCAGTAGGAACATACTACAACCTTTGGAACATGAAAAAAATCTCTTTGGTGAATTACTGTAACTTTTACATAAAACATTTTTGCGTACTGTATGTACAATAGCCTACACAAAAGTACACTAAAGCAGCAAATATCAAACCTGAAACTATTTTTACCCTGGATGTTTTTTTTTTTTTTTACTTGACTATGTTCATAGTGAAGGTCCTACATGATCAAGTCTGCAACTTGGGTAAAGTTGCTTTTTATATTCGCTTCGCATATTCGTGGAGTTCCGCGTTCAATATCTCGTGAGCTGAATATTGTTACTACACAAATAACATTGTTTTAATATTTTAATCTCCTCAAAACGAGCTTTCCTTCGGGTTTGCACTTTGCAGATGGTCCCTTCTTAGCAGCCTGCGCATAGAGATCAATGTATTTTGTCCAGTGCGAAGGAAAGATCGTTTTGAGGAAATTTATGTTGTAGCTTCTGGTGTTTTATCTGTAGTTATATGTGATAGGTGTTGTGTGTAGCAACAACGTTTAGTTCACGAGTTATTGAACGCGGAAGTCCGTGAATGTGCATATGCGGATATAAAACCAACTTTACCTAAGTTTTGAAAGTTCAAAACACTGATAATTACAATAACTAGGTTAGCTGAAATAAATATTGCTTAGGTACAAAGACTTGACTTGGACTTGGCCTTTAGGGACTTGTGAACATGTCTGATATTTATCATTTTTATAATCAACTGTATGTTTTGTCATATCAAATGAGATGTTTGCTCATTATGTATTTACAGTAGTTGAGGAGTTCAGAGAGAGATGGCCTGCCGACTGCACCTTTTCTAAAGGATGAGGTAAACCATTTAATAGCAACTGTCAATATTGTAATGTCTGTATATGTCCTTTACAGGCATCTATCAATACTTTAAAGACAACGACTCGTGAGTTCTCTCTGTGTTCGGTTTATTAGTTTTCCAGCATGAACAACAACTCAAAACATCCCGTCTATATCTCTTCTTCGGCTCCTCCTTCCCGACTAGAACAACGACACCTCTCAGTCACTACCTGTCATTACATCTCCCCCCTCAAAGATGTTGCCCTTCTTAATTAACATGAACTGTTAGTATAAGCAACAAACATGTCTCTATCTTAACAATATTTCGTATTGTAAAACACAACTGTCTTGTTAACTTCCAACCTCAATGGTGGCCAATGAAAAAATAACCATTCCTACTCATCTTAGTTCTACAAACAACACAGTGCATTTTCTGAACAACAAATCAGCACTTAATCAACCGTCACCCTCCTTTACATTTATTTTTATTTTTTTAAGTCCATACAAACCATTCCCTTGATGGAATTTAGCAGATTGTCCTGCAGGGTGGGCAAGGTGGTCCTGATTTTCCTGCCCATTAGCAGTTCAGCTGGACTGACTCCTGTCGACGAAGTGGGTGTGGCTCTGTACACCATCAGGGCAAGGAGGGGGTCCTCCTGTCTCAGTATAGATTTCGCTACCTGAACTGCCCTCTCTGCCTGCCCATTACTTTGAGGGTAGTGTGGGCTGGAAGTAACATGAACAAAGCCATATTCCTTGCTAAACTCCCTCATCTCTGCTGAAGATGGCTGGGGCCCATTATCGCTCACTATCACTTCCGGAATGCCAAAACGAGCAAATGTAGCTTTCAGCTTTGCTACAACTTGGCTGGTAGTAGTTGTAGGCAGATTCAAAATCTCCAGATATCTGGAGTAATAATCTGATACTACTAAGTAGTTTTGCTTCTTACTCTCACACAGATCTATAGCCACTTTCTGCCATGGCCTACAGGGGAGCTCACTGGGTATTAACGGCTCCTTCTTCTGTGCGTTTCTGTTTTCTCTGCAAAATTCACACTGCTGTACTGTTTTTACAATCTCATCAGACATTCCAGGCCACCATACGGATTGGTAAGCTCTTTCTCTGCACTTTACCAGGCCTTGGTGTCCGTCATGGATTCTCTCTAAGATGACCTTCCTCATTTCTGTGGGAATGACGATGCGGTTACCTCTAATGACCAAACCATCTATCTCAGATAGTTCTCCTCTCACTTGGTAGAAGTCCTTGACTACCTCAGGCACCCTTCCAGCATAATCAGGCCACCCATTCTTGATGAAGCCCATGACCGTCTGGAGCTGTTTATCATTTCCAGTGTGCTGTCTTAGCTCTGCCATCCGGTGCGGTGTGGCTGGGACCTGACTCATGACAGCCTCGATGTGTACTGCCACTTCCTCATGACAGACCCCATCCCCACAACATTGCTCTGGGCTCCTAGAAAGCGCATCCAGGCCTCCTCCTTACTTTTAATTCAATTGCCTCCAATAACAGAAAATTTATCTCACTCTTTTATGGAAAACTGTACTCTCTTAATTGTGCCAATGTTAACAAAAGCAGGGAGTCATGGGAAAAGGATTTGGAGATTGATCTTTTTTTTTTCTCTTTTTTTTTTAATATATTTTATTTACATTTTCAAATTAAACAGACAAACAAACAAACAAGGCTCAGATACAGCTATTGCCAGTTGTTTACAGTCTTATTTAGTACAGCGGTAGGAGGAAAGGTTGTTAATACAGGAACACAATTAGTTTACTGTATTTTAGCTTTTTCAAAATGAGTTAAGAAAGGGTTCCAAGAACGGAAAAATGTGTCCATTTGACTGGTGCGGAGTTTCTCCATTTGTATTATGGATAGCATGTCAGTGACCCATACTTGAAAGGAAGGAGGAGTGGAAGACTTCCATTCCTTCAATATCAGTCTCTTGGCAACTATCAATCCCAGTTCCAATGGTTGCCGCATTATAGTTGGAATTGTCCTTGTTATTTGTGAGCAGCCAAAAATAGCAAGTCCAGGCTCGGGCTGAAGGGGCCTCTGATATGCTTTGGAGTACCAGTCAAATATTTCAGACCAAAAATTTACCAATGAAGAGCAGGCCCAAAAAGCATGGGACAGTGTACCCTCTGACATATTACATCTGTCACACACTGGGGAGACTGATGGATATATTCTATGTAATCTGACTTTGGAATAATGTAAGCGATGGACAATCTTAAATTGAATTAATTGGTGTCTGCTGTTTATAGAGCAGGAATGAATATTAGACAAACAGGTATTCCACATGGATTCAGATAGTTCCACACCTAACTCTTCCTTCCAAGTATCCCTAGTTTTCACAGTGTGCGCAGCAATACAGTCATCAAATAGACGTACAATTCTCGAAATAAGACGCTTGGAGAAAGGAGGGCTCTTACAAATATCATAAATTTCATGCTCCAGGGGTAGATTTTGAAAATCTTCAATTTTTGATTGGGTGTAATGCCTAACCTGCAAATACCGAAACAAATGGGAATTAGAGAGATTATATTTTCCTTTCAGTTGGTTGAATGATGCAAATTTACCGTCAATGTACAGATTGTTAACTGAGACCAAGCCCCTCTTTCTCCAGTCATGGTACGATATGTCATGCCAGGGAGGCAGAAAACAATGGTTAAAACATATAGGTGTTTGTACTGATGTATTTGGTAGTTTTAGAAAGCACCTAACCTGGTTTAAAATTCTTGCTGACTGCTTTACCACAAAGCATAAATTCTTATAGGACTCTGGCTTTTCGAACTTGGAAAATAACATAGCTGGCAATGAAGAATTATTCACAGAGTTGGCCTCCATCTTAAGCCACAAAGGGGTTGTAAGCGTCTGATCATCCAGGGATCCCTGTTGCCAGAACATTAATGCCCTAACATTGGCAGCCCAGTAATAGTGTTTAAATACAGGCAGGTCCAACCCTCCCTCTAATCTAGACTTCTGCAAGTGTGCCTTCGAAATTCTGGCATTTTTGCCATTCCAAATATAAGACAAGATAATTGAGTCCAAGTCTTTAAAAAAGGCTGCAGTGAGATAAATGGGGAGATTTTGACATAAGTATAACAATTTGGGAAGGGAGATCATTTTAATTGAGTTTATGCGTCCAATCATTGATAAGGGAAGAATTTTCCAACATTCAATTTTTTGTTTTAATTTTGAAATAAATTCGGCGAAATTTAATTTAAATATCAGTTTTGGATCTGTAGGTATAGTCAAACCAAGGTAGGTGAAATGATCATTAACTATTTTAAATGGAATACTTTGTAAAAAACCTGGTGAATAAGTACTGGAAAGAGGCACAAACTCACTCTTTGACCAGTTAATCGTGTACCCTGATATTTTACCAAAAGACTCTATCAACTCGAGAAGAGGGGGAGCTGATTTTTCAGCATTGTATAAATACAATATTACGTCGTCAGCATATAAACTAAGCGTTTCCACACCTCCAACCTGAAGCCCCTTCATCTGTGGGTGCTCTCTTATTGTTACAGCAAGCGGCTCCAGTGCAATAGCAAAGAGCGCCGGAGACAATGGACAGCCTTGCTGAACCGAGCGTTGCAAAAAAAAAGGGGCTGACCGATCACCATTCGTCAAAACAGAACAGCACGGTTCTACATATATCAGTTTCACCCAAGAGATAAAAGTTTCCCCGAATCCAAACCTGCGCAGTGACTCAAACATATAAGGCCACTCGACCTGATCAAAAGCTTTATGTGCGTCAAGGGACAAAATAGAAGCTCCTTTAGTACCACTAAAATCAGAGTAAATAGTATTGAGCAGCCGCCTGACATTAGAAAAAGAGAGTCTGCCGGGAATAAACCCTGTCTGGTCAAGATGGATGATAGAAGCCAAATATTTATTCAATCTAGTAGCCAAGATTTTAGTTATTACTTTGCGATCAAAGTTTTGAAGTGCAATTGGCCTAAAGTTTGCAGGGTCAGTTTCGTCTCTGCCCTTTTTTAAAATGAAAGAAATGTTTGCTTCATAAAGGGTTTTTGGCAATTTTCCATTACTTTTAGAATTATGCATCATTCTGAGCATAAGTGGTGCGAGAATATCACAAAATCTCTTATAGAATTCTGCGCAGTAACCATCGGGCCCAGCAGCCTTGCCTGATGGAAATGACTTTATGGCATTGATGACTTCCTGTAGCGTAAAGTCTGAATCAAGACATTTCGTAGCAGCGTCACTCAATTTGGGCAATGATATAGAGTCAAAGAAATCATTCAGATTAGATTGTGAAACATTGTGTTTGGAAGAGTAAAGCTCAGAATAGAATTCCCTGAAACGACGGTTTATGTCAGCAGGATTGGTTAGAAGAGTGCCTGTTTTAGACTTAATACCACGAATTGCTCTTGAAGCCTGGGCACCTTTAAACTGTTGCGATAATAGTTTACCGGGTTTATCCCCAAGCTCAAAGTGTTTCTGCCTTAATTTCAAAAGTAAGTTCTTAACTTGGCCTCTCATAATATCATTGTATTCATATTTAAGCTTCAATATCTCTTTGTAGTGATCCGGTGATTTAGAATTTTGGTAAGTTCTTTCCAAACTAGGAAGAGTGTTGTTAATTTCAAGCAGTCTCATCTCTCTCTCCTTTTTAATGGCTGAGGTGTAGGAGATTATATCACCACGCAAAACGACTTTTAATGTTTCCCATAGGGTCAAGTCAGACACTTCACCATTATCATTTAGTTCTATAAAATCTTTCAATTTAGAGGTTATATTCTTAACGAAGTTGTCATCACTTAGAAGGTTTGGGTTAAAACGCCAAGAATAAGTCTGTTTTGGGAGGGAAATATTGAATGATATTGCTAAAGGGCTGTGGTCAGAGATCAAAATATTATGGTATTTGGAATTGGTGATTTGAGAAATAAGGTTAGAGCTAGTCAAAAAATAATCAATCCTACTGTAGGATTTGTGAACATTTGAGTAGAATGAATACTCTTTGCTTGTAGGATGCTGAATCCTCCAAATATCTACTAGATTCCTAGTTTTCAAAAGGTTGTTTAGAAGCTTTACAGATACAATTTCGGGTGCTGGTCTTGTAGATAATCTATCTAAGAAAGGATCTAGATAGCAGTTAAAATCCCCGGCTATTATTATTTATTATGTTTGAATCACTATCGTCTGGAAGCAGATCAAAAACCTTTCTGAAAAAATTGGGCTTGTCCGTGTTCGGACCATATATATTAAGCAGGGTTAATGAGAACGAGTTTATAGTACCAGAGACCAATAAATATCTACCAAGAGGGTCATTGTTAACAGAAGTTACCTGAAATGGGATATTTATTCGAAACAATATTGCCACACCACGGGCATGCGAGGTAAATGGTGATTGATATATCTGAGACACCCAATTACATTTCAACCTATGTTGCATAGCTGTTTTGATATGGGTCTCTTGTAAAAAAATTATATCCGCAGAAAGAGATTTCAGGTGTTTAAAAACGGGCATGCGAGGTAAATGGTGATTGATATATCTGAGACACCCAATTACATTTCAACCTATGTTGCATAGCTGATCAAAAACCTTTCTGAAAAAATTGGGCTTGTCCGTGTTCGGACCATATATATTAAGCAGGGTTAATGAGAACGAGTTTATAGTACCAGAGACCAATAAATATCTACCAAGAGGGTCATTGTTAACAGAAGTTACCTGAAATGGGATATTTATTCGAAACAATATTGCCACACCACGGGCATGCGAGGTAAATGGTGATTGATATATCTGAGACACCCAATTACATTTCAACCTATGTTGCATAGCTGTTTTGATATGGGTCTCTTGTAAAAAAATTATATCCGCAGAAAGAGATTTCAGGTGTTTAAAAACTTTCCCCCTTTTGACTGCACTACCAAGCCCTTTCACGTTCCATGAAATCAGTTGTAAATCTCTGCCTCCTACATGCATTTTACCTTGTACTTGAGTCATTTTGAAAAAATACAAAAAAATACAATTGCTGTTGCAATACCGAATACAAGTGAGTAAAACATGTGCATCTGAGCCGAACAAGAACAACAACACAGTACCACAACCACCCCCCCTCCCTCACTTCCGCGTCCCCCGAACTTGACGCGTATCTTCCCCTCTTGGCCAAAACAGGAGCTGCTGGACAAATAGTAGGCCGACCCAAGTAGCGCCCTCCACCATAACGTAAATATAGGTTTGAAAAATTGAAAGCTAGTAACACGTTTGAAAAACAAAGTAAAATACGCCTTTAAAAGAAATTGTCCTGCGCCCTGGTGTATCAATAATTGTCATGTGTCTGGACAGTAATTTATTGACACGCAGTTCGAAAAATGGTCAACAGTGTGGCGCATTTAGCACAGAAGAACGAACACGCTCACCTTAAATAGAAAGTAAAAATGTTCATCACGTTCTTTAACCATCTGCCGAAGCGCTACGTTCCTTCAATGAACGAGCCGCTTCAGCTGCCGCTGGATCATTGAAAACCTCCGGAATATTCTCCTCCTCATCCCAGTACACATGAAGCCTGGCCGGGTAGCGCAGGTGATGTTTAACTCCTCCGTCTCTCAGGGCTTTCATCACGTCTCGGAAGGCACGGCGCTGGCTCATCACTTCGTTGGTATAATCAGGGAAAATTAAAATGTTGTTTCCCTTGTACTCCATTGATTGCGTCCTGCTGAGGTGTAGAATCTGCTCCTTCACCTGAAAATGATGAATGCGAGCCATGATGGTGCGCGGTTTGCCACCCGCCGTTGATTTGGGTTGCAGAGAGCGATGCGCACGATCAACTTTCACTGGATGTGGAAAGTGCTGTTTACCCAGCAGTTCAGGAATAAGTTTGGAAACAAAATCAGTTGGTTTCCCTTCTTCTGAATCCTCTTTTATACCAACAATCTTGATGTTGTGTCTGCGGGACTGTGCTTCTAAATCCAGTAGTTTGGTTTGAAGCTGGCTGGTGTATTTTGTTAAATCTTCACACTTGGCTTCAAGCACTTCCACACGTTCTTCAAGTGCACTGGTCGTTTGCTCTTGACTGACCATGCGGTTTTGCAGGTCAGTTTGCACGGAGAGTACAGACTGAAATTTTGTGTCAAAGGCATCAAAGCGTTCATCGAGTCTCCCCAGAATCGTCTCTGACATTTCCTTACACATTTCCTTGCATATCTCGTACATGTGGGTTTTGTCTATGGACGTAATATCTGAAGTGGTAGCCGGAGGTTTAGCAGAGGGCTCGCTGGAACGGCTATCGCTGGCACTAGCCCCGCTAGCATTAGCACTGCTGATGTATCCATCGATGGTCTTGGACTTCCCAGGAGGGTTTCTTTGCCGCGACATTTTCAAATTAGCGAGGTTCAACGGATGAGATAGGCAAGCGAGCAAAAAATATAAACTCTTAGACAGTTTTATCGTGGTGTTCTGTAATTTTGCATAAGTTGCGGTGGAGAGCACAAACTATGCACGTCTACATCCTACACGTGCGCACTAGCGCCCCCGGAGATTGATCTTGATACTGATATCTGGTCAGATGCATTTGAATCTGTTAAGAAACTGTTTATGTGTAATAGACTTAGAGAGAGTCAGTACAGGATATTGCATAGATTGCAGCGCACTCCTCATTTTCTAAACAAGATTAACCCCCAAGTCTCTCCCCTCTGTAGGAAGTGTAAGAAAGAAGTAGGGACCTACTATCATTGTATTTGGCAATGTCCCTTAATACTCCGGTATTGGAGGAATATTTCTCAGGAGCTAAGTTAAATTTTTCACAAAACAGTTAAATCAGAACCAGTCCTGTTCCTTCTGAATCTACATTTAGAGCAGCTCTCTCTATCTGCAGGGCAACTGTTGTTAATGGGTAAACTCTTACTTCTAGCAAGGCGTTGTGTTTTGTTCCAGTGGATTGAGGAAAAACCTCCCTCGGTCACACAGTGGTACAGAGAAATATTTAAGGTTTTTCCTCTGGAACGCCTCAGTGCCATATTAAGGGGCAATACCAATTTGTTTGGCAACCTTTTCTTGACTACCTTCCTGGTGATCTTGCTGGTTTGCTGCAGGATGGGAGACCACATTTTGTCTTCACCAATAAGTCATAAATTCTTTTGAAATATTTTTTTATTTTTTTTTGTATGTATGTGTTTTGTTGTAAACAATAATGCAGGTTATGTGATGTGCAATTTGTGTGTGTGAATAATTTCCCCCTGTTTTGTTTTGTATGTTGGTAATAGCTGGGCTTGTTTGTTTGTTGTTTGTGTAAAATCAATAAAATATATATAAAAAAAAGAAAAAAGAAAGCGCATCCGCCACTGCTAATGTTTTGCCTGGTGCATGCTCAGCTGTGGCATTGAAGCGCATGAGTCTCATTAATAGCCTCTGGCACCTGATTGGGACACAGTCTAAGTCTTTACTGTTCATGAGAGGTACCAATGGTTTGTGATCAGTAACCAATCTAAAGCCATCCAGTCCATACAGGTATTTATCAAACCGTTCACAGGCCCACACACTTGTCAGGCACTCCTTCTCGATTTGCGCGTACCTTTTCTCCGCGTCACTTAATCGCCTTGAGCAGTAGGCCACGGGCTTCCAGTTATCTCCGTGCTGCTGGAGAAGAACGCCGCCCAGCCCGTAGCTGCTGGTGTCTGCTGACACTATGGTGGGCTTGTTGGCATCGTAGAAGGTAAGTACCGGAGCTGTGGCTAGTGCAGTCTTTAGGTTCCTGAACGCCTCGCACTGAGCAGGTCCCCACATCCACTCCTTGTCTCCTTTCAGTAGTTCGTACAGTGGGTGGGCCACTGTTGATAACTCTGGAATGAACTTGGCTAAATAATTAACCATCCCTAAGAATCTTTTGAGTTCTGTTGTGTTTTGTGGTTGTGGAAAGTTCCCTATTCCTGCGACTTTAGTTGGGTCTGCCCTGACACCTGCCTCATCGATTAGATGACCCAAGAAGCGAACCTGTCTCTGTTTGAACTTGCACTTTGCCTGGTTCAACTTGAGCCCTGCTTTCTCAATGACCTTCAACACCTCAGCCAGTCGTCGGTCATGTTGCTCCTCTGTCTCTGCGTGAATCAAAATATCATCCATAAAGATCTCTGTCCCTTCTAGGCCAGCCAGAGTTTCCGACATTTTCCTCTGGAAAATTTCGGGAGCACTTGTAATTCCGAAAGGAAGATGGCGGAAAGCATATCTCCCAAACGGAGTGATAAAAGTGGTGAGCGTCCTGCTCTCCTCGTGCAGAGGGATCTGATCAAATCCACTTGCTGCGTCCAGTGACGTGAACACTTTTGAACCGGCGAGCTTTGGCATTATTTCCTCCACTGTGGGCAGGACATACTTCTCCCGTTTCACAGCTCTGTTCAGTTTCCTGAGGTCTGCACAGAGACGGACCTCTCTCTTATTGGGTTTGAGCACCGGGACCATAGCAGCGCACCAATCTGTCGGCTGTATTACTTTTTCAATTATGCCCTCATCCTCCATGCGCTGCAGTTCCTTTTTTACCAGCGGTACCAGTGGCAGGGGTATCCGCCTGGCTGTCGGCACTGCATATGGCTGGGCATCGTCGCGCAGGGCTATTCTGACTGGCTCAGTTTTCAATAATCCGCTTGATCCAAACACACCACTGACCTCACCCATCCTTTTCACTAGCCCCATTTCCACTGCCTCCTCGCGGCCCAGTAAACAGCTTTTTCCATCTGTCACATACACCTTAAGGGAGTACTTTCTCTCCTTATAGCTGGTGGTACCCTGGAACATGCCTATGCAGCTGAGATCTGGTCTGTAGGCTCTAGTTTCATTTTAGGAGTCATCTTTTTAAATGTCTCTTTATCAATAATGGTAGCGTCGGCTCCTGTATCAATTTTAAAGGTTACTACCACATTGTTTACAGGTAAGCCTACAGTCCATGTATCCACATTATCCTCCCTGTCAACTGCTCCAAGGAAGTATGTCTGTCCAGGCTGTTCGCTTGTGACTTCTCTCACTGCTTTAGAATGACATTTACGTTCCCAATGTCCTCCTTTGTGACACTTATTACACTTGCTTTTTAATGCAGGACAATGTCTTTCATCAGAATGTTGTGGCTTACCGCACCTCCCACACTCCTCCTTTGTGTTGGGTCCATGGCTGTTGTTCTCTCGTCGCTGACTCTTTTTTCTATACTGTCCAACCTTCCCTTTGACATCATTAACATTGGCCAGCTGAGCTTCCGGCCGATTGGTTTGAAGGTTGACCTGCCGCGTTATCGCCTCTGTCTGACGCACACTTTCAATCACTTGCGTCAACGTCAGGTCTGCTTTGAGCTGGAACTGATGGGAAAGTTCCTTGTCCGCTATTCCTACCACAAGACGATCCCTTATGTGTTCATCTCTTGTAGCCCCAAATTGACAGTGCTCTGCTAATTCATATAATGTCCTGATGTACATTACAGGCATCTATCAATACTTTAAAGACAACGACTCGTGAGTTCTCTCTGTGTTCGGTTTATTAGTTTTCCAGCATGAACAACAACTCAAAACATCCCGTCTATATCTCTTCTTCGGCTCCTCCTTCCCGACTAGAACAACGACACCTCTCAGTCACTACCTGTCATTACAAATATTAATAATTATTCTAATTATTATTTCTAAATATCTTCAAATGCATCCTATTTTTGCCAGCGATGAAGATCTTTATTAGTTGAACATCTTCGTATGCTGTCTGTGAATGAATGATTCCACAGGATGATATATTCGATTTCATTTCACTCAGGTAATACATTTTACAACCAAACAGATTATTACGCCACGATAGCACTACTAGAAAGTATGACATTACCCGTTTTTTGGACATATACATTAATTTATACATTAAATAAGCTACCATTGTTCACAGTTTATGAACACCCGCCATCCCGCGGTAGTTTGTGTGTATTGTTGTGCAGTGGCGTGCGAACTCGACTTGAAAACGAATGCCTTTGCCTGCCGTAGACACAGTTAACCAGTTTAAACATGCTTGCAGAAATATACATTTGATTATATTTTGGAGAACAGACAGAAGAAGATCCGGTGATGTACTTTTGTTTGTTTTTTTGTGTTCAGATGTTCAGTAGCAGTCATGAGCGCGAGCACATGTGGAGAGTTTTAACTCTTTCTTCTCTGTGTCAATTACATGCCTTTGAATGCAACACTCTGCAGATTCACTTTATTTCTACATGTCTAATAATCCAAATGTAGTTGTATAAGTTACTATTATACAAACCAAAGGACAGGCAATGATTTTCGGGCTACAGATGGCAGAAATAATGCTTGTCTCTTCTGTTTTTTTTTGCAAAGATAGCCTATCTACTTATGATAATAATAGTCATTTAAAAAAAAAAAAATCATTTTATATATATGACGACTTCAGATGCAAAAGCCTCTAAGTACCATCTGAAATTTTCTACTAAAAGAGCATTTTTATCAAGCTTGTATGTTTATGTTCAGTTATTTCACTTAAATGGCAATGAAAAGTACCTATTAATTGTCATTAAAGTGAAATTACTGAACTTAAATATACGAGCTCGATAAAAATGCTTGTTTTAGAAGAAAGTTTCAGATGGCACTCAGAGGCTTTTGCATCTGAAGTCTTCATATATATATATATATATATATATATATATATATATATTTATTACTTTTACTTTTACTTTGAGTAAATATTTCTATAAGTACTTGTACTTTTACTTGAGTACAGTTTTTGGATACTCTACCCACCTCTGGTTAATTGATGCACATGATGTTGTATAACGTTAATGGTCGCCGAATATAACCACACAATGGCGTTAACTGTTATCTACATCACAAGAGAAATGGACGAATCAGTCATATAAAAAAGTTATTCAGTAAATCGCTTTGGACAAAAGCGTCTGCTTTGGCCTGTTAAATAACATATAGATAATAGATGGACAATAACGAATGTCACCCATAACATCTATAACTAATGGTTGCCCTTTTCATTTTTCTTTCCTCATAGGTTCAAATACTAATAGCTGGACTGAAGTGGCACTACACCATGCCTAACAACAAAGGTAAGCCATGTAGCTATAGTGTAATTTAGATTAAAGTCAAATATTGAAAGCAACACATTGACCGTAAGAGAGAATAAAATAATAAATTACCCTTGTGTAATACCTATACTGTCATATTATTATTTCAATGAACAGATAAGAGCAATTAATTTGTGTTTTATTGTATATCTGCATTAGGGGTGTCCCCGACTATGGATTTTCATAGTCGAATCAGAATCGTCAAGTCTTGCCTATAGTCGACTAATAGTCGAATCATGTGTATGGGGGCGGGGCTTTAACATTTCAAAGCCGCGATGTACAGAAAATCACACAAAGATATAGAAGAAAATGTATAAAAACATTTTGGATCAATAAAACTAAGAAATAACATTAATAACTCCAGAAAGTCCACACTGCAGACAGGATTTACATTTCACATGCAAAAAAAAAATTTAATCGGCTAAATTACCTGTGCGAGCAGGCTCTAAGTACAGCACAACATCGATGCACCGAAAAAATGAACAATTAATTAAATATGAACAGAATATACCTTTCTAATAAATAAAAATACAAAACGAAATAAATCAGAATCAAGTCACAAGATGAGGAGCAAATGTGTGCAAAATGCCTAAAGTGCAGGGGAACATAATATTCAAAACACAAGCCACAAATAGTTAGATTAGATAACCCTGACAGATCAATAAATACAATTAAAATAAAGAAATTATTAAAATAACGATAGTAGCCAGAATTTTCTACTTTGTCTTTTTAACTGCAGAAACAACAATAAATGCTAAACTGGAGTCGCAGTCTTTTTAGCTAAACATGTTCACAGCATCCAAAAATCTAATTTTTTATTAACTAGTTTTGAAATCACTTGTACCCGATACCTGATCGAGAGAACAAATCCAGTCTTTCACTCTGTCTGTGTCCGCTGGAGTCTTTTGTGCGCGCGGATAAAATACACTCTAAAACACTTAACGTGAAAAACGTTTAACGACTCAATCTCCTAAAATAGTTAAATTAAGGAAAACCATGATTGCACTTCTGCCGGCCAACGTTAACAAGTTAGTTTTCCACGGGACATTCTAAAATGCTTAACGTGAAAAAAGCTTTTAAAACGCTTAAAGGCACTTTAACGTGGCTTAATGTACACAGTAGCCTACACACTTTATGTGCAGAGAAGCAGATGAACCCAGAATAGGTTCCTCCTATATTTTTTATTTAACTATTTTAGGAGATTGAGTCGTTAAACGTTTTTCACGTTAAGTGTTTTAGAGTGTATTTTATCCGCGCGCACAAAAGACTCCAGCGGACACAGACAGAGTGAAAGACTGGTTTTCCTGATGCTAAATCCAGCCTTGGAGAATATCCTTTCTGATGGTGTACATGATCCACACTTTAGATTTTCTTATCCCAGACATTGTTAAAGATTTAAATCCTTGCCGCCAAGACGCTCCTCTGTCGGTCACGGATTGAAAGTGAAACTTAAATCTGTCACGGGGTGTTTGGATTTATTCACGCACGTTAAAAAATATTTAGAAAGCTTCTTTCTTTGCACATTTTTATATACAGTATTATCATAATAGGCTGAATATTAACGTATTGACAGAAAACCGGTAGTTCTATGTGAAATCAGACATTGAGCACCCTCATATAGCCAAAGTGGCATGATCCTCGTTTCATAACACCTCAGCGAAGATTCGAGCGTGAGATCGGTAGTCGAATCAGGCTCCTCCAATCGAAGCATCGAATCTTCGACTATTCGGGGTCACCCCTAATCTGCATATCATTTTTTTCTGTTTTGTTTGGATAGAAAGAAATCAATGGCCGACACAAGTTACTTGTGTGTGTTAAAATATGTGTACTGACAAAAAAAAAAAAAAACCCAAAAAGACAGGTATTTGCCTCATATATGTACAATATGTATTTGATGAACTCTTAAAGCCTATCTTCGTGAAAAAAAGGTTAAATATTATTTTTAATGGCATTCATGTGCAATGGGGAGAGTAATACAATATGTTCCTATGAACCACAGCGTGTTTAACACACAAACGATAAGTTCAGTTCAATTAAAGGACAAGTTCGGTATTTTACACTTAAAGCCCTGTTTTCAGATCGTTTCTGATGAAATACAATGGTTAAGATTGAAATTTGGACAAATGCTGCTGGCCCGAGAATTTTCGGTTTCTGTGGTAGCACCCCCCCCCCCCCCCCCCCCCACCTCCACAATCGTAGTTTTTGTCCAACTCCATTGACTTGTATTGGATGAAAAACTACGATAAAACCTGTTTGAAAGCATCTTTTGCAGCGATTTTTGTGTGAGCATATCAGTGAACACCCCTGACCACTCGGTGAGTTTCACGTCTTTGTAAACGAAAGTTTAATGCGTTTTAGGAAGGATTATTCCAGTGCACCTATGCAACCATTGTGGAGGTGGGGGGGTGCTACCACAGAAACCGAAAATTCTCGGGCCAGCAGCATTTGTCCAAATTTCAATCTTCTTAACCATTGTATTTCACCAGAAACGATCTGAAAACAGGGCTTTAAGTGTAAAATACCGAACTTGTCCTTTAAGTGAAATTAACAGTTTTGTTTTGATTGCTGGTAGCTTTATTCCTTACCCGTCGAAGTTTATGGTTTGAATCGATCTGCCATGTTTTCTGTTTGTTTGTGTTTGTGTTTGTTCTTTGCATCTTTTATCCACACTAGTTCACTTTCTGTTAATTTCTGTTCAAAGCTTCCATGCAGGATCTGGGTGATTGCTGTGTGAAAAAAGGGCACGCGATTTAAACTCGCGAGGGGAAGTGCGATTATTCCGGGGAGTCGGATTTTGGGCGGATTTCCGAGTGGGCGGGTTTTGGTGAGCTTTTGGGCTGGAAATCCCTGTCCCAATCTGGCAACACTGGGCGAGGACAGTCTGCGCAATGAAAGCACGTTGCAGAAGCCGAGGGAAACGCTTTATAAAGCAGCTTTCTGCCATTGGAACTCATTCTCCTTCACCGACGATCTCCTTCTCTTCGCTGAGACTCTCCGAGAACTGAAGCATCAGACAGCAGATCCAGCGATCTCTCCTCGATAATAACACTGAGCTCAATATGCCTTTACCGGACTCTATACCTGAAACACCTGTAACCCGGCCAGCTTTGTCTGTTTCACAGATACTCCAGTGGTTTGCTTGTGTCAGTGGTTTGGTTTCAGCTGGATTTCAATGCTCGTCTTCTCCAAAGCTACGGCTCATCGCACAGCTCTTTTCGACAGCAAACATGATCGGTTCAGGTGTACTTCACTTGGTGGAAGTGTTCTCATCTGAGTTTAGCTGGATGAACCTGATTTCAGCTGTGAACCAAATTGGATGTGGTGTGATTCGGGAGTTCAGAGGATTTCAGCGTTTGACCAGAGCAGCTCAACAAGCCGATGACAACATAATATAATGCGGTGAGATCCAGGCAGTCGAGGAAACTGAGGAAAGATGGAAATGAATAATCACTAATCAATAACGAATGAAAAGAAAAAAAATAACTAAGGAAAAATATAACTTTTTTTTTATATTTTAATGTTGTACTCAAATGACTGAATGTGACACTTCTCTGGTCCAGTATGTCTGTATAAACTGGCTTCAGAAACTACAGCCGTTTGAACAAACTTCAGTATCACTGAAGTTCAACAGAAGATCCTTCAGTTTGCATCGTCGTCTTTCATCTATCATCTTCAAGAGCGAATGTGATGGGACTGTTTTCCAGAAAGTTCCTGACAGTTCTTGACAGGGGCGTCAGACAGGGGGTAATAGTGGAACTGAGTAACGGGCCCTTGGCGAAGGGGGGGCCCCACAAAGATATATTGATGGTGTTGTGAGGGGCCCACCCCTTGGTTCTGTGACTGGGGCCCAACATTTGGTGCTACGCCCCTGGTTCTTGAGATCTAGCTGTTAGGTTGGTGTAGAGTTGATAAATGTTGCTAGCCCTTTAAGGTTGGGGTTACATGGGAAGGTGGGTGTGGTCCGGTTGGACCGGCGGGAGTGTAGAACAGGAGAAACAAAATAAAAAAGACGTAACACGTTCGGTTGTTAAACCTATCCTGCGTTGTGTCAGTTATTGAGAAATCTACATGGTGTCAGAAGTGATCGAACATGGCACAAGGTCTCCGCCGTATTGATCCATTAATTTTCGACGAGCACATTGCTGACAACTGGAGCAAATTCGAAAAAGAATGGCGCATATATTGCAATGCTGGTCTATCAGACAAATTGAAGAAGGTGTAGGCGTACACTCTGCTGAATTTAGCGGGCCCCGACGCGGTGGAGAAATCCGAGGCTTTCACATTTGCCGAGGGAGAGGACAGAGAAGATCCCGATGTATTACTGCAGAAGTTTGCTGAACTCTGCTTGCCTACAAAGAACATTATAATGGACAGACACGTCTTCAACATGACTAATCAAAAACCTGGTGAGTCCATTCAGTCGTATGTTTCCACACTAAAATTACTCGCAAAAAAATTTGACTTTGGAACTTTAAATGACGAGCTAATACGTGACCGCATAGTCTGCGGGATTGAAAGTGACGGTGTGCGGAAACAGCTGCCAATGTATGCTTGTTATATGAGCAATCTGAAAAGAGCACTGAAGCAATGAAGGGGAAAGTCATGGCAGAGCGTGCAGTGCGATCCGCCAAGCATCTGCTCGAGAAGTGCCATAGATTCAGGCTGCTTTACTCCACCTGCGTAACCTTCCACGCGCTGACCTGCCATCACCTGCCCAACTGCTCCTCTCCAGGCGTACGAGAACTTTTCTTCCTGAGCTGAAAGACAGACTGATGCCCTCTGTATGCTGCAACGTCAAGGCAGTGCTTACCAGGAGGAGAAAGGAAAGCAAAGCATACTATGACCGCAATGCCCACACCCTTCCACCCTTACAACAGGGTCAGACAGTAAGGAT
Source organism: Leuciscus leuciscus (assembly GCF_965113295.1). NCBI lineage: Eukaryota > Metazoa > Chordata > Actinopteri > Cypriniformes > Leuciscidae > Leuciscus > Leuciscus leuciscus. The sequence continues at coordinate 36,031,331 of NC_138741.1, forward strand.
GCAGATGGCTCGCGGTTTCGACAAACTGGCAGTTGTACAGGGCCATGCTGCTCAACCTAACAGCTATGTGGGGACCTCTCAGGGCAGACAGTACATAAGAAATCGACGTCTCCTCCTCCGTGTTCAAGAGCCTGCGCCCACTGAATGTTCAGAAGATGATTATAGACCACTTCCACCAGCGTGACCTCTTACAACCCTCCTGTCATCTACAGTGTTACCATCTCAGAGCGAAGCACCTGCCACTGGTGATGTTGCTGCAACTGCCCAGCCTGTAGTGACTCGTTCAGGGAGAGTTAGCCGTCCTAACCCACGTTATCAGGACTATCTCACTGGTTAAGGATACCCTTTCTATATATTACATGTTATACTATCCTTATTCACATGTTCAGTTGGTGAATGTTAGCTTAAGGGAAGGGATGTAGAGTTGATAAATGTTGCTAGCCCTTTAAGGTTGGGGTTACATGGGAAGGTGGGTGTGGTCCGGTTGGACCGGCGGGAGTGTAGAACAGGAGAAACAAAATAAAAAAGACGAAACACGTTCGGTTGTTAAACCTATCCTGCGTTGTGTCAGTTATTGAGAAATCTACAGTTGGAAAACTCCTTGTAATGGTTGATTCAGTCTGTAACTCAGAACACGTTTGGACAGCAGTCAGTCTGATGTGGTTTGCCTAATGCTGATCGATTTCATTGGTGTGAAGTTCACTGTGAACGGAAAAGGGAAAAGAAACTGTATTTCACTGCAAATATTTCATTCCCTCACAATGGCTCTTATTCTGACATCTTGTCTCGTATCGAGACCTTCTTAATGACACATTCAGTCAGTCTGCAGTTTCTTTTGTGCTTAATCCAGTGTTAAGTCTGAATATTTATGGAAAACTTTGTAAAAGGTAGGTTAAATACACGCAGAGAAACAGATGAATATGATGGTAAGTAGAATAAGAAGGTAAGATGATTTTATCCAAAGTTTGCAACTTTCTTCTGTGGAACAAAAGACCCCATTCAGCAAACCCAGATCCATCACTCGTTCTCTCGGGGAAGAACAATCATTTCAACAACAGTATTTTGTTTACTTTAATGAACATTTGGCACATAATGTGTTTCTCAGCGTGTGTGTGTGTGTGTCTGTCTTGTTTCTTCTTCAGTGACGAGGAACATTATTGACGGGAAACTTCCAGAAGCTTCTGTGAGCATCGACCAGAAACATCACAAAACATCTTGAAGAGCTTTAATCTGGAAGAAGATCGGCAGAGACCGTAACTAAACCCCTGAGAAAGATAATCTGTGTTATTTGGTTTACTCTGTGAGATTTGTGTGTGTTTTCTAGCTGACATTGAGGAGCTTCTGGAGCATTTGATTGAAGAGTTCATCAGTTTTCTCTAGATTTCTACCAGCACGAGTTTGACTTCAACATCAACAGTATCTCAACATTATAAAGTACTTGAAACACTGAAATCAGTGCATAAAGACCCTCATGTATCCCATAATCAGTTCTTCTCACTGTCCACAGTATAAGATTCAAACCATTATCCAACAAAAGAAATATAAACACATTCAGTACAAGCGCTACATAGCTCATGACAAACAGGTGTGTGTCCCACTGAGAACCTGTAATATGTTTATTAATTCCCCTAAAATCCCAGTCACACGAACCATCATTTGATCCATCAGTAAACAGCCTCTCTCCTGTTTCAACACAAGCACTTCTTATAAAATATTTGCATATTAGAGTTTTGAGTTTTATGAGTACTTCCTGTAATCAGCAGTTTTATTATTGCCTTCCTTTATATTCATTTACCTCTTCCCTTTCTGCATCTTTTTTTTTTTTTTTTACTCATTTACAATTCTATGTAAGGATTATTCAATTCAATTTGATGGAATTTTACTATTATTTGAAATGCGTAAATCAAAAACATAACATTTTTTAGTGTAGTTTTAGACTTCCAGTAGAGTTTATGAAGCATGAGTGATTCCAGCCACTTCAGCACAAAACTCTGAGTGTCACAGATTTAACATCCGGACATTTGTGACTTGTTTGTTTTTGCAGCTTCGGTTCATGGCTTATAACGCTTTAACAAAGACTTTATGGCACTCTAGGTGTCAGTGGCCAGGGCCACCAAAGAGTCTTAATCACCACTGTGGACAGACTTCGTTTCAAAGTTGAAGACAGAATCATACATCCCTCCTGAAACAACTCTACTTCTGTCACTGATTCATGCGCGTGAGCTTCAGACTCCACATCATCATCATCATCATCATCACTCCGAGTGGCATGAGAGAGAAACTCTAGCAGGGTTTGGGAGATCCATCGGTTGCTCTGGCTGAAATAACACTATATTGGGACTGGAGAGGGTGCTCAAAGCTCCTCAGATCATATAACTTGGTGGAAAAATTAAAGAAATGATCATTGAATGATCAAACGTAATGCACACATAAGAATGTAGCTCTTTATTTTTTATTTTTATGTGCATACTTTCAACCCCAGTGATGTTCTGTGTGATTACAAATAAACAAATATATGCGACTGAATAAGCACATTTGTCTTTTTTTGTGAAATAACGGTAAATACCACTTTATTTCTCTGATTAATGTGCAATCCTGACACAAATTAGTTATCATTGTCTCACTTTTTATTGTAAAACATCAGTGCTTGTGTTTTAAATCTAAGCAGGGTTTCTGCAGCCATCTTCAAATCTAATTTAATGCTTAAATGCCATTTTTAATGCCATACACTTACAGCCATCTAGTGGCTTTGATGTATTCGTCGTGTGACTGTATGCACCGAACAGTGACGTCCGTACCGTACATTTCGGGACGAATACATGTACCTACCGTCGCACCCCTACTATAAATGGTTAATGGTAATGTTAATGAATTGTAACCATTCGGTTTGACGATGATGATTTAGAAACGGCTCACGAGACAGCTTAAAAAGTCAACTTTTATTTGCAGACATAAAAATGTCAAATTCAATCAGCCTGAACTTTTAAAGGCTGAAACTTAATCCGTAAAATTCAAGTGCTAAAGAAATTGAACAGTTGTAACTTTGTAAATAAGAGAATGCATGTGCCTTAATTCACTCCCTTTTAGTTTCAACTCAGACGAGTCAGTGGGCTTCAACGGTTTCTGATTCTCTCTCCACCAGAGTTTTGGCCATGATAACAGCAGGAGCTGAAGAAACTCCAGAACTCAGGAAGACACGCATTAAGAGTTTGATGAAGAAAAGCATCAAGTCGTTGCTCCTCACTTTTGTCATGCAGAGAGAAATCTGTCAGCAGCATCAACTGCAATAGACAAACACAAAAATAAAGTCTATATATAAAAAGTATATATATACACACATACACACGTCACACTGGTACAGGATATTGATGTAAATTTGTTTGTACAATCTGAGTTTGAACACGAGGAAGACTTAATGCATATAAAATATGTAACATCTGATTATTTACCGTTTATGCCCATATCATACTCTCTAAGCAAACACATTTAAAAAACAAATTTAAACTAATCTTCAAAATGTTAAGATCATAGCAAGTGTGTGTGTGTGTGTGTGTGTGTGTGTGTGTGTGTGTGAGAGAGAGAAAGATACAGAGAAATTTGCCATTTGTGCAAATACTGTAAAGCAGAATAGAGTATAAGAGAGAGGAAACAGTCAATGACTGTAAAACATCAGATTGATCAGAGATGCATCAGTAGAAGGGAGACAGATGGCATCAAATACAACATTTTACATTACAGTTTTTTTTATTCGCTTTGGTACTATTTTCACAAGTCAGGTGTACATTTTCAAAACTCAAAAATCCAAACTGATCACACTTGTAACACAGCTAGTCATTCTTTCAAAACCTGATCTCATGCTTTCATTACAGTTATACACATTTCAGTCCACATAACCATAGTTTCAAACACAAGATTATTGTAATATGTAATGAGAACATTTGGTTTAATCACAGAAACACAACAGTATGATCTTATTTCAATTTAGTACTTTTAACAATCAGTTCATTCAACAGCAAACAATGCAAGATACATGTTTCAAATCACAGTTGTTGCTGAATTAATTACAGTAATACAGGCTATGCCACATTAGAAAATACATGTGCATAACCTAACTTATGTAATTGAATCCATAATGTTTGTAATAGCATCTATCCAGTGTGTTATCAAAAGGTGTGATGAAGCACAGCCATGAGGTTCTGTGCTAGAACAGAGTTTGCTGGCAATGAATACAGTAAATGATTTTGACTATTTGACTGAATATACTGTAGTGGACCTTTACAGATGAAGGCTGAGGTACAGTAATGTAACTACCATGTCTCTACCATGTTTACAGTATCACATGGCATACATACATAGTTTTTTTTATTCGCTTTGGTACTATTTTCACAAGTAAGGTGTACATTTTCAAAACTCTTAGTGCTAATATCACAACAGATCATCAAAAGTGCACATGTTTTCAATTGTGTTTGCACAATACACAAAATCACACAGTATCCTTTTCACAACACAAAATAAGTGTTTCGTCTACATACATGTTTCATTCACAGTCACTGCCTTTCATAAAGCTCTTACTATCAAACCTTTGATTTGCATCTCTTCTTGTTCAGTTTAATACATTTGTCTATGATTTAATCCAAATGATCTTAATGGTTAATCAATGAATCATTTGGTACACCTATAGATATTGATTCAATACACTATAGAACTTGTTTGCAATTTCTGATATGGATAACCAAATGTAATGAATTCTTTTTACATAAGTGATTTATAGATAACCACCATGATGTTCAAAGTGTGTGCACACGCGTGTGTGTGTGTGTGTGTGTGTGTGTGTGTGTGTGTGTGTGTGTGTGTGTGTGTGTGTGTGTGTGTGTGTGTGTGTGTGTGTGTGTGTGTGTGTGTGTGTGTGTGTGTGTGTGTGTGTGTGTGTGTGTGTGTGTGTGTGTGAGAGAGAGAGAGAGAGAGAGAGAGAGAGAGAGAGAGAGAGAGAGAGAGAGAGAGAGAGAGAGAGAGAAAACAGTCAATGACTGATGCATCAGTAGAAGGGAGACAGATGGCATCAAATACAGCATTTTACAGTATGCATTACAATACTGTAAACAGATTACCATGGTAGAGACTGCCGAATTACTGTAACTCAACCTTCATCTATAAAGGTCCACTACTGTATAGATTCAGTCAAATGGTATAGAGTGAAATCATTTACTGTATTGCCAGCAAACTCTGTTCTAGCACAGAACCTCATGGCTGTACTTCATCACACCTTTTGATAACACACTGGATAGATACTATTACAAACATTATGGATTCGATTACTTCTAATGTGGCATAGCCTGTATTACTGTAATTAATTCAGCAACAACTGTGATTTGAAACATGTATCTTGCATTGTTTGCTGTTGGATGAACTGATTGTTAAAAGTACTAAATTGAAATAAGATCATACTGTTGTGTTTCTGTGATTAAACCAAATGTTCTCATTACATATTACAATAATCTTGTGTTTGAAACTATGCTTATGTGGACTGAAATGTGTATAACTGTAATGAAAGCATGAGATCAGGTTTTGAAAGAATGACTAGCTGTGTTACACGTGTGATCAGTTTGGATTTTTGCACTAAGAGTTGTGAAAATGTACACCTGACTTGTGAAAATAGTACCAAAGCGAATAAAAAAAAACTGTAAGTTGTGTGTTTGTGCATGTGTGTGTGTTAGGTCTCACCTCTTCATATCTTTTTTTTTTTTTTGCATGCCACGTTTTATACAATTGCTCTATGAGACAGAGAGAGAGAGAGAGTGAGTGTGAGAGAGTTAGTGAGTGTGTGTGTGTGTGTGTGTTAAAGAGTGTGTGAGTGTGTGTGTGAGTGAGTGAGTGAGTGTGTGAGAGTGTGTGTGTGTGTGTGTGTGTGTTAGTGAGTGTGTGAGAGTGTGTGAGTGAGTGAGTGAGTGAGTGAGTGAGTGAGTGAGTGAGTGAGTGAGTGAGTGTGTGTGTGAGAGAGTGTGAGAGTGAGTGAGTGTGTGTGTGTGTGTGAGTGAGTGTGAGTGAGTGAGTGAGTGTGAGTGAGTGAGTGTGTGTGTGTGTGAGTGAGAGTGTGTGTGAGAGAGTGTGAGTTAAAGAGTGTGAGAGTGTGAGTGAGTGTGTGAGTGTGAGTGAGTGAGTGTGGGTGAGTGTGAGTGAGTGAGTGAGTGAGTGAGTGTGAGAGTGTGTGTGTGAGTGAGTGTGTGAGAGTGTGAGTGAGAGAGTGGGAGTGTGAGTGTGAGTGTGAGTGAATGTGTGAGAGTATGAGTGAGAGTGAGTGAGAGTGTTTGAGATAGTGGGAGTGTGTGATTGAGTGTGAGTGCGAATCAA
>NC_138741.1:36042678-36149679 GCF_965113295.1 Leuciscus leuciscus
CACAGGGTGTTTACAGATATAAACTAGTTCAATTCAAGACTTTAAGACCTTTTAATGAAACTTAAAACCAAACCTGTGATGGAAATACACATAATTACATACGTATATACAGTGAACTTTTCATATAAGCAGACAATATCCGATTTATAAAAAGATCCCAGTAAAGCATCGTATCACCAAGATTTTTGGTTGTGTAAACAGTTTATTCCGAAGAAATATTTTCATCAGCGATCTATACGTTTTTGTATACTTAAATCTGCATATTTTTTATATTTTTGACATTGTTTTTTACTTTATTAAAGGGGTCATATAATGCCATTTTTGTACAAGCTAATATGATTCTTTAGGGTCTAAATTAAAAGTTTGTAATATACTTTAATTAAAAATTCTCATTAGTATTGTAAGAAAACACTAATTTTACCTGGTCAAAAACAGCTCTGTTTTCAGCACGCCGTTTAAGTGCATGTGTCTTTAAATGATAATGAGCTTTGCTCACCCCATCCCTCTGTTCTGTGTGTACACCGTAACACAATAACACAATAACCAATAACGCGTTGTTCATTATAAACGTGGGATTATGAATTATATAGAGAACGTCGTACATAAAAAACATGCCGTAATGTACCCTGAGTGTAAACAGCTGCATTCATCGTGAAGCGTGCTAGCGATTTGCAAAGATTAATATAAAGGTTAATAAACCGTGTGACGTCACATGGTCGAACGGCTTGATATGAGACGGGAAAACATAAGAAGATAAAAAAAAAAACACTGGATGGATTTTTATCATTTTATGATGGTTGTGTACAGGCACTGCCAACACACATTTCAGTGCAATCAACTTACAAAAGTGCATGTACCATAGGGCTGCACGATATTGGGAAAAAATGACATTGCGATATTTAATTTTTCTGCGATATATATTGCGATATGAAATCTAATCTATTTTTTTCTTATAAACAAAAATGGGGTAAGCACACTTACATTCTCATTTTAAATGATTTAAACATCAGAGTATTATTTAAATTAGAGTAAATTATTTGTTTGTAACTTTAGGATATGGTTTGAATTGTTAACATTAGTTAATGTATCTAATAACTAACATGAACTTACCATGAGCAATACTTTTGTTACTGTATTTATTAATATTTGTTTATCTTAGTTTATAAAAATACAGCTGTTCATTGTTTGGTAATGTTACTTCACAGTGCATTAACTATGTTAACAAATACTGTACAACTTTTGATTTCAATAATGTAGGCTATAGCCTAAATGTTGAAATTAACAATGTTGTGGAAGTGCAGTTTACTAATAGTAAATGTTAACTAATGTAGTTAAATAGTTTAATAAATAGAACATTATTGTAAAGTGTTACAGATTTTTTAATACACCAATTCAGACGTCTCGTGAGTTCAGTGTTGGACAGGTCAGTTGTTTAAACCATTCATTAAATTGAATCGGTTCAAAGGAATCATTAGTTCGCGAATCGGACGTGTAGTCTACGGCACGCGCTGTCTTTATCTCAGCAGTTTAGGATATCGCACAAGATTTGCCAACACAGAAAACATTTCATCACTGGATAGTTTTTTGTTGTTGTTGTTGTTGTTGTGCGACTTCGTGTCAATTGATTTTGATTAATTAGGGACCGTTCGGTATTTATGGAAGGGGCCACCGGAGGAAAATAGGGGAGGGTCATGTCTTTTTATTTTTTGTTGAGGGGAGGGTCATCCAACTTTTTAGGGGAGGGTCACCCAACTTTTATATTCATGAAAACAGCAACATTTCAAAGTGGCTTGTTTGGTGCTATTTTTTTTTCATTTAGCTCCATGTTGATCTCGCGTTATCAGCCCCCCTTCAATATCAGATGGGTCTGACCCAACAAAAATCCAGTTTGGCGCTGTTTGACAGTGCGCGCGCACTTCAGTTCACGCTTAGAAAAAGTGCATCATGTCAGAACAGAATGCCAAAGAAATGTTTACCCGGCAAAGCTTTAAACAGGGATGCAAACAGCGAGCTTTTCGGCGCCTCGCGCTTTCTTCATGTCAGTTTGGGTGACTTGGGTCAGAGAGGGTCTGATTATAATTTCACAAAGTCATCTGAAGCCATTCCATAGCTTAATGTGAGGTACAGAAGTCTATTTACATCATTAAATTAAAGTTTACGGAAACTCGTTTTCCCTCTGCGCTGTCAATCATTCTCCATTCAGTATTCAAACAGCGCGCGCGCCTCGTCCGGTTACAGCAGGATGCACGGTAAAACTCTCTCCAATTTGGATTTGCATAAAATAACTTTATTTTGTGTATTTGTATTTTACGTTTGTTGCTGTTGTTAACCGACTCGCGTGTGCCTGTTAGATCACACATATCACAGGGACTATAAATCGGCATCAAACTCACAATAACTAATTTAAAACTGTGAAGAAACAAATGATCAATAAACTGTTGGACAGATATAACGTACTCTAGGATTTCCGCGCTCGACATTCTTCGCTTTGTGCAGTGAACTTTTAAATGCGCACTTGTGCTGCTGTGCAGCGCTGCACACTGTGACTCCATGTTGCTTTGAGCACATCATTCTGCACCCGCGATGCACATATACGCGCTTTGTGCGCTCTGTTTTGAAGCGTTTCATATTATCATGGTTTTGTGCACTGAAAGATTTTTAAAGGCACATATTTTTTATACCTAGCCTGCACAATAATTTAATTGTAGCCTATATTAATACACTCACCTAAAGGATTATTAGGAACACCTGTTCAATTTCTCATTAATGCAATGATCTAATCAACCAATCACATGGCAGTTGATTCAATGCATTTAGGGGTGTGGTCCTGGTCAAGACAATCTCCTGAACTCCAAACTGAATGTCAGAATGGGAAAGAAAGGTGATTTAAGCAATTTTGAGCGTGGCATGGTTGTTGGTGCCAGACGGGCCGGTCTGAGTATTTCACAATCTGCTCAGTTACTGGGATTTTCACGCACAACCATTTCTAGGGTTTACAGAGAATGGTGTGAAAAGGGAAAAACATCCAGTATGCGGCAGTCCTGTGGGCGAAAATGCCTTGTTGATGCTAGAGGTCAGAGGAGAATGGGCCGACTGATTCAAGCTGATAGAAGAGCAACTTTGACTGAAATAACCACTCGTTACAACCGAGGTATGCAGCAAAGCATTTGTGAAGCCACAACACGCACAACCTTGAGGCGGAAGGGCTACAACAGCAGAAGACCCCACCGGGTACCACTCATCTCCACTACAAATAGGAAAAAGAGGCCACAATTTGCACGAGCTCACCAAAATTGGACAGTTGAAGACTGGAAAAATGTTGCCTGGTCTGATGAGTCTCGATTTCTGTTGAGACATTCAGATGGTAGAGTCAGAATTTGGCGTAAACAGAATGAGAACATGGATCCATCATGCCTTGTTACCACTGTGCAGGCTGGTGGTGGTGGTGTAATGGTGTGGGGGATGTTTTCTTGGCACACTTTAGGCCCCTTAGTGCCAATTGGGCATCGTTTAAATGCCACGGCCTACCTGAGCATTGTTTCTGACCATTGTCCATCCCTTTATGACCACCATGTACCCATCCTCTGATGGCTACTTCCAGCAGGATAATGCACCATGTCACAAAGCTCGAATCATTTCAAATTGGTTTCTTGAACATGACAATGAGTTCACTGTACTAAAATGGCCCCCACAGTCACCAGATCTCAACTCAATAGAGCATCTTTGGGATGTGGTGGAACGGGAGCTTCGTGCCCTGGATGTGCATCCCACAAATCTCCATCAACTGCAAGATGCTATCCTATCAATATGGGCCAACATTTCTAAAGAATACTTTCAGCACCTTGTTGAATCAATGCCACGTAGAATTAAGGCAGTTCTGAAGGCGAAAGGGGGTCAAACACAGTATTAGTATGGTGTTCCTAATAATCCTTTAGGTGAGTGTATATAGCCTACACTTCTGAATTCTTGACATTCATACTGTATATAAATATAAAATTGTGAAATGTATGATTGCCTGATTGAATTTTATAAGAGTAGCCTACTAATAGTAATTTGTTTTTATTAACATGTTTAGATTTTATCAAATTACTGTGCAGATTTTTTCAAGAATTACTCTTTGATGCTGATTTGATGCTGATTTATATACTCACTAAGTTTAATAAAAAATACATAATACATTTATGTAATATTTAAAGGTGTTAACGGTAATCTTACACTGCAAAATGACAACTTGCAAAGGATTAAATTCATCACAATTATGTAAGTATCTGGATATTTGCCGCGGGGCGAGGGCTTCGATAACCTGTTTAAAGCAATTTAAGTTAACATAATAAAATACGTAGACATACACCATAAAAACTAGTTAAACTAGTAAATTCGTTAAAATTGGGCGATTCCAGTGTTATGGACGTGACATTTGCAGTCAAAACTTGAAATATAAATTCTCAGAAAATGCATTTAATACCAATATTTTGAAACGTCTGAAAGGAGTCAAGACATTAGAAAAATATCAGTCTACACATGCGTTTTATATTTAATATGAGGGAAATACACATGTGACGTGACACAAACAATCTTTAACTTTTAAATGGCAAAATATTTTTTAGTAATTCTAGGCTATAAATTACACTGTGCAAACCAAAAGATATATACCCACCGGATGAATAAAGATCGGCCTCCACAGAACATAAAATATTATTTTTATTTAATTTTTCGTGTTCGCATTTATGTGTGTAAAAAAAAAAAAAAAAAATGTTACGGGCTCAGTTCTCCATTACGGACATGACTGCTCTGAAAGCGACTTTCACAGAGACCTCAAACAGAAAGCACAAAGCCTTTCTTTAAAGTGAATTTCGTTTTTTTATTAATTGAATCTTAATTTTAATCAATGTTTCATCTGGATTTAATAAATAAGAAGTAAATATAGTAGAAAATAGATAATCATGACACGGAGGCGCGGGCGAGTGAACTGGACTCTTGTCTCATAAATGAACCGAAACTCAGCGTAAGGTAGGCTACTTGCCTCACAGACCTGAGAAATATATAGAAAGCTTGAAATGTCTACTTTTAAACAGAACAATTCAAAACGAAGGAAAACAGACTGCTTTCTGCTTATGAAATGTGCATTTCTCTCTGGCGCGTTCTGAGAAGATCGCGACGCATCGTCAACTTCATCTTTGCAGTCGACACAGAAAACACTTGTTTATTAATAAACAATTAAAATGTCTCCATATTTGACATATTAAAATCATTACTTTTGCCGGTTCTTTGTGACAGCTTTAGATGCTTGTTGGCAGCGCCACCCACTCACATGTTGAACGAGTCACACCGCATCAGCACCGAAAACATGATTGTTTTCAAATCTAAAATAAAAAATCGTGATACGAACCGAATCGTTGGTTTGGTCTATCGTTACAGCCCTAGTAAGATGAGAAAGCAAGAGTTTATGGTTTAAAAAAAAACAATGGCTATATGAACATCTTTGCCAAGCGCAAACAAGAAGTAGGATAATCAATAAATTATCGGGGAGGGTCATGCCTTTTTTCACAATCATTTTGGAGGGTCATAGAAAAATGTATTGCTGGCGAAGGGAGGGTCATGTATTTTTTGACAACAGATCTCAAAACTCCTCCGGTGGCCCCTTAAATAAAAAACGAACAGTCCCTTATGCGCGAGGGAGAGAGAGCAAGACAGCGCTCGTGTTGTTTGAAGACGGTGAAGGTGAGCGCGCGCACGGCCGGGGCTCTCTCGCTCTCTCTCTCTGCTCGTTCTTATATGCGTCCGGTTAAACTGACAGGACTTAAAAACACATGCAAATGATAAACTTTCACTCTATGATGGTTAAGCTGTGCAATTAATCCGCGAATCACATGCGTCAAGGGCCGGGGAGCAGCTGGCCCGTACGGTTAATGAATCAATCACGGATCAACTACGACAGCCTACATCGCACATCCTGCGATGTGACTATCGTGGATTCGTACATCGCGATATCGATGCTTAAACGACACATCGTGCAGCCCTACCATTATATGACCCCTTTAAATGTATCTTTCATGTCAAATTCTTACATTTGATAAATGAATTCAATATGCACTATAGAGCTGTTACCAATTAAACAAAATACTGTATACTGCAAAATTACAACTGCAATAAATAATGCTATGAGATTAATATTTTTTTTTAAAATAATATACAAATAAGAACTTACTGAGTGAGTCAAATCATTCCTTCAAAACGCTGAATCGTTTAGTAAGAGGACAGCGCTACTGCTTGGAGATACGCAATAGTTCTGCTCTGATCTTCGGTAAAACAGAACAAAAATATTCAATATTGTGTCTAAAATGCAAGTAATTTAATAATAACTACTTACTTGTTAATTGAATTAAAATCCCTTGTCCCATTATGTTAACTATATCATTTGTTATAAATAAAAAAAACTCAACATTTAGAATTTTTACCTCAGGACATTTCTTCTGTGAGTTTCTTTATGCGTGTCGTTACGCTCATTTGTTTTGATTTCTCCACTAAAGTCTCTCTCGCTCTCTGTCTCTCTCGCTCTCTCTCTCTCTCTCTCTCTCTCTGTCTCTCTCTCTCTCTCTGTCTCTCTCTCTCTCTCTCTGTCTCTCTCTCTCTCTCTGTCTCTCTCTCTCTCTCTCTCTGTCTCTCTCTCTCTCTCTGTCTCTCTCTCTCTCTCTGTCTCTCTCTCTGTCTCTCTCTCTCTCTCTCTGTCTCTCTGTCTCTCTCTCTCTCTCTGTCTCTCTCTCTGTCTCTCTCTCTCTCTCTCTCTCGTCTCTCTCTCTGTCTCTCTCTCTCTCTCTCTGTCTCTCTCTCTCTCTCTGTCTCTCTCTCTCTCTCTCTGTCTCTCTCTCTCTCTCTGTCTCTCTCTCTCTCTGTCTCTCTCTCTCTCTCTCTCTCTCTGTCTCTCTCTCTCTCTCTCTCTCTCTCTGTCTCTCTCTCTGTCTCTCTCGCTCTCATTTCATTTATTAGTTCATTTCATTTATTAGTTCACCCCACACATAATATCAGGACAAATGGCACAAATCAGATAGCACATATATTCATGTGTGAGACAGGTCTCCCAAAGAAGCTATCCAAGCTTATAATAGGGAGCCTGAGGACATATTGACATAATACATTAAAAACAAATACTTAAACTGAACAAACAGAAAAAAAAAAAAAAAAAATTTAACACCAATCACACAACAGTGATATCATACCAAAATGCACAATACAACATAAAACACAAAAAAGTAAATCAGGACAATGCTTTTAGAATCTACTATGATCTGGGTAGGCTACTGAATACGGTATAGATACAAGCGTAACAATTCCTTTTTTAATAATTTCTTAAAGATGAATACAGAGTTCAACACCTTCAGCTTGCCATCTAGCTCATTCCAAATCTTTGGACCTCTACTTGTAATGCTCAAACTTGCACGTTTGAGTCTTCTATTTTTACCAGTGATCAGGTATTTATTCCTAGTGGCATGAGCGTGAAGCGGACTACTAATTGGAATGAGCTGAGATAGCCTGCTATTTGTCACATTAACCACTTGGTGCATAATGCACGCATTGTGGTATATATTCAACTCAGTAAGCCGGAGGAGACCAAAACAGTGAAAGAGGGGTCTTGTGGGAGTGTTGTACAGAGACCACGACATGGCTCGTATTATCTTCTTTTGTAGACTTATTAATTTATTTAAGTGACTCGGATAAGTATTACACCAAATTACATTGCAGTAGGTAATGTGAGGTTCAAACAGAGTTTTGTACAGGGTGAGAAGAGCAGGTAATGTAAGATAGTGCCGTATTCTAAAGAACAGACCAACATATTTTGAGAGCTTCTGCGTCAAGTGATCAATGTGGCATTTAAAATTTAGACATTTATCAATGTAAACCCCCAAAAACTTTGTGGAGGTAACTGGTAGTATCTCCTCATCATTTACTTTGAGGCAAAACTGTTTTGTGGCTGATGCCCTTATATTTGATTGGAACACTATATAATTTGTTTTTTTAATATTAAGAGATAATTTATTGCACTTGAACCAGACAGCAATTTTTTGTAGTTTGAATTGAAAAACTTTATTAATCCCAGTAGGGAAACTAATTTGCTACCAACCATACAGCCATCAGACACGATACACAACTAACAGACAAGTACATAATTCTGGATTAATAGACGACTACTAGCCTAAGCGCTGATTACGAGACACAATTTGAGAGATTCATTTTCACAATCAACAAATACTAAAAACAACACTTTAAGAGACAAGAATAATACTCAACAATCAGCAATGTTGGTTAAAAAGTCTGACCGCTGCTGGAACAAAAGACCTTCTCATGCGCTCACTAGAGCACCGTGGCATTATCAGTCGCTCACTAAAAGAGCTTCTGAGACCTTTAAACAAATTGTGCAGTGGATGGCCTTCAAAAAGCAGGACCATTTTTAATTTGGAACTAATCCTCTTCTCAACAGTAATCTCTAAAACATCTGGATTAAGACCAATAACTGAACCTGCTCTCTTGATTAGCTTATTTATCCTATTTTTGTCCTCAGCAGATATACTGCCCCCCCAGACAAGTACAGCATAGAAAAGAACACTGGCTAAAATCCCTTGATAAAAGACATTTAAGAACTTTGTGCTTATGTTGAATGATCTGAGTTTTCTCAAAAAGAAAAGTCTCGACTGAGCCTTCTTCATTAAAACATTAGTATTCTCTTTCCAGTTTAGTTTGTCATCCACATAGACACCTAAATATTTATATGACTTCACAATTTCAATCACCTGACCATTAATTGTAACCGGAAGGACCTTCTCTTTTTTCTTTCTAAAATCAATCACAAGTTCCTTAGTTTTCCCTACGTTCAATTTCAAAAAATTTGTCTCACACCAGTTGTAAAAAGACTGCACCTCCCTTCTATAGGCAAGATCATCATCCTGATTAAGTAGACCCACTAAAGCAGTGTCATCAGAGAATTTTTGTACCCAGCAAGATGATTGACTATGCCTATAGTCAGCAGTATAAAGTGAAAACAAAAATGGGGATAAAACTGTACCCTGAGGTGCTCCTGTGTTAGTTAGAATAGTATCAGAATATTTGTTACCGATCCTAACAAACTGTGGTCGTGCTAACAGGTAATCTAAAATCCAAGAAATGGTTGTGTTATGTAATTTAAAATCAATTAGTTTACTAGCTAAAATGTGTGGCTGTATAGTATTAAAAGCACTCGAAAAGTCAAAAAACATGATCCTAACGGAACTGGCAGTAATTTCAAGATGACTGTAAATATTTTGTAACATATATAGTAGTGCATCATCTACCCCCACACCCTTCCTATAAGCAAATTGCAAAGGATCCTGAAATGCAGACACCTGCCTTGTCAGATGATCTAGTACAACCCTCTCAAAACACTTCATAATATGCGAAGTCATAGCTATAGGTCTCAAATTAGAAAGATTGTTAGCCACCCTAGCTTTTTTGGGCATAGGGACAAGACATGATGTTTTCCACATAACCGGGATTTTAGCGGAAGACAGAGACAAAGAAAATAATGACTAAAGGACAGAGCACAGCTGGTCAGCACACACTTTTAGGGTACGAGGATGAACACCATCAGGGCCTGCAGCCTTATTTGGTTTAGTACGCCTTAGCTGCTGGCGAACCTCTTCAGCGTTAAGAATAATAGCAGGACTACAGTCCTCAGAGCTGCTTTGCCTAAGGTTTGAAATAACATTATCATGAAGTGATGAAAAATCTAGTTCATCAAACCTTGCAAAAAAAGTATTGGCATCATTTGCCTGTAGACCCAAATTACATAAACTGGGTCTACTGGTCCCATATCCAGTAATAGACTTCATACCATTCCATAGCCCTCTTGTGTTACAGGACATGTTTCCTTCAACCTTTTCCTTATACTTAATTTTGCTCTGTCTAATAATGACTTTTAACTCTCTTTGAGCATTTTTAATTCTTTCTTTGTCACCACTATAAAAAGCAGATTTCTTTTTATTTATAGCTGCCTTAACTTCTCTGGTCACCCACGGTTTGTTATTGGGAAATATCTTGATCAGTTTACAAGGGATTATAGACTCAACACAATAATTAATATAACAAGTCACTTTTTCAGAAATACTATCCGGATCACAGTCTCCATCAAAAAACACAGTCCAGTCTGTGCATTCAAAGCACCCTCTTAGTGTTTCACAGGCATCCTCTGACCAGATGTGCACAGTCTTTGACGTTATCGGCTGTTTCCGTATCACCGGGGTGTATTTAGACGTCATAATTATCAGGTTATGGTCCGATTTACCCAGCGGTGGAAGCGATTTAACAGCATAGCCATCCTTAACGTTCGTATAGAACAAGTCAATAGTTTTGTCCCCCCTCGTAGGACATGTCACCATTTGTTTAAAAGACGGCAAAATAGTGGAAAGAGAGCAGTGATTAAAGTCCCCGTTTATGATAACCAGCGCGTCGGGAGAGGGGCGCTGTAATTCATGCGCAATTTTCGAAATAGTCTCAGTGGCAGATTTCCCATTACCCGAAGGGGGAATATACACTACCATAACAATGACATGGGAAAACTCCCTGGGTAAGTAGTAAGGTCGACAGCTTACTGCAATAAGCTCAATATTCGAGTCACAAACTCTCTTTTTTACCGTAACATGTTGAGGATGACACCACCGGTCATTCACGTACAAGCAGACACCTCCACCTTGCTTTTTACCAGTGTTTGCCTGATCTCTGTCCATCCTATGAAGTGCGAAACCTTCCATCTCCACATGAGAATCTGGTATCCTGTCGGACAGCCACGTCTCGGAAAAACAGAATAAACTGGTCTGCCGGAACATACGGTCAAACTTCATACAAGCTGTCAACTCATCCGCCTTGTTGACAAGGGAGCGGACGTTCCCCATAATAACCGAAGGTAGAACAGGTTTGTATCCCCGGCAGCGATTTCCTACCCGGACACCTCCTCTGCTGCCCCTCTTCCTTCCTTTAGCCCTAGGCTTAATATCTGTCAGATCAGCATCTTGATCCAGTGATCCTGGTACAGAATCACGCAGTTGAAGAAGCTCATGCCGGCTGTACGTTATGAGAGGCGGGCCAGGCTCTCTCATCACCTGGAATGTTGATGTTGTTTGTGCGGCTTTCCAAACAATCAGTGTCCACAGCCACAGAAGGCAAACAACAGTACGATTGTTGAATACAAACATAATTATGTCGTCAGGGATCGATCACGCTAATAATCCAGAATTAAAAACTTCCGAGGAATAACAAAAACACATAAAAAACACAGATGTTCTGACACAATGGTAGCAGAGTCGCCAGCAAGGGGGCGGCGCCTCCGGGAGATTAAAGATTAAAGATTGAAGTTCTTCACTTAAAAGAATTTGTAAGTCACCTGAATTTTTATGTGAGAAGAACAAATTGGTGTCGTCTGCAAACATCACCTTTTGGAATACTTGAGAGGAATTCACAAAGTCATTTATATATATGTTGAATAGTAATGGACCTAATATTGAGCCTTGGGGAACCCCATATTTAATTTCTTTATTTTGAGATATATGGTTATTAATCATCACATATTGTTTACGACCATATAGGTAACTTTTAAACCAGTCAAGTGCTACTCCTCTAACGCCATAGTGATGTAATTTCTCTAAAAGAATATTAAAATCAATAGTGTCAAATGCCTTGGATAGGTCAAGGAAAACACCAACTCCACAATCACCCTGATCTAGAGAATCATTGATTTTTTCGATAAGGTCTAAAACAGCCATAAAGGTAGAGTTCTCTTTCCTGAAACCATACTGTGATCCTACTATAATATGAAGCTTATCCAAATAATGACTTAACCTAGTGTGTACCACTCTCTCTAATACCTTAGACAGAGATGGTAAAATAGAAATTGGACGATAGTTGCCCATATTATTTTTGTCACCTGATTTATAAATTGGCATAATTCTGGCAATTTTAGTCATACTTGGCACTACACCATACAAAAGTGATAGGTTAATGCAGTGTGTAAGTGGCTGTGCTATTATATCTGCAACAGCTATCATAATTTTACTACATATTCCATCAACCCCTCCTGTACGAGAGCTCTTTAAATTTGTAATAATTTTATGAATTTCAGTTTTATCAGTAGGTTTCATAAAAAAAGATTGTTTATAATTTCCATTGAGATAGTGTCTAAAAGAGGATCCGTTAGGAGGTCTGATTTTTTTTGCGAGATCTTCACCCAAGGAGACAAAGTAATCATTGAAACTATCAGCTAATGAAAGTGAATTGTCATTCGAACATTCGGGTAGCACAGCTGACTTCTGGCCCCTGTTTAGAACTTTATTCAACACAGCCCAGGTCCTTTTGGAGTCACCTTGGGCTGCATTTATATGTTCGGTATAATACATTTGTTTACTCTTCCTCATAATATGAGTGAGTTTATTTCTAAACTTAAAATATTTACTTTTATTTTCATCATTGGGATTTTTCCTGTAAACCTTATAAAGTTTATTTTTATGTTTGATAGAATTGAGAATCCCTTTAGTAAGCCAAGGGTGATGATCATCATTTCTGCATATGACAGTCTTCACTGGAATAGTATTATGAATGGACTCCGTTAATTCGTGAATTAGACTGTCATAGGCAGTCTCTGGATCACGGGTTTCATACACACTAGTCCAAACCTTGCTCTCCAAATTATTACGGAGCTGTTGTAATGTTCTATCATTCAGGACACTGATCTTTATCTTACAACGTTTAGGTGGAGGTTTGGATGCCAGGTTTAAAGATAGCACAATTGGGTAGTGATCAGATATATCAGTCACAACCACACCTGACTCCAACCTCAAGTTTTGTATGTTTGTGATAATATTATCAATGATAGACTTGGATGAGTGAGTTACTCTAGTATATCTATTAATAGTCGGTATAAAGGAGGAGGAGTGAAGAGTGTTCATGAAATCATTTTTAATAGATCCATCCCTAGAGATATCAATATTAAAATCCCCGAGGATTATACAGTTTCGATTTTTCCTGTTGATATCAAAAAGAGTTTCCTCAAATTTACTAGTAAAAGTAATAGGATTCAGATCAGGGGGGCGATACACAATGCCAACGATAAGATTACTAGTTGCATTGATACTTATATCCACAAACAATGAATCTATTTGTTCATCATCCAAGGCCAAATTGTCACAGACATTGGCCTGGAATCTTGATTTAACATAAAGACACACACCTCCACCCATTCTACCTAATCTGTTCTTGTAGTAAAGTTTATAGCCCTTAAGGTTTAGAGAATCACAGTATGACCTATCATTTAACCAGGTTTCACTACAAGCAATTACATCAAAGCTACAACCTGATGCAGACAGCATTGACACTAATTGATCGTAATGTTTGGTTAGGCTTCTGATATTGATATGGACCACCGAAAAGTTATTATTCATACTTAAGTGTTTAAGATTTTCTAAGTCATACTGCTTGCAAGTGGTATATGCACCTATGTCACTACAGAGCCGAACCTCCTCATCTAGATCATCCGAATCATCCAAACCCATCAAAAAACAGTAGACCTAATCCTACATCCAGCATCCATGATAAGGCATATACACATAAAGCATTTATTCCTAAATACAACAAATAATCAAAAAAAATACAAATACACTTGCCTAGGTGTACTCTCTTTTGCACCTTGCTCCATTTACACCCACACCCACACACACCCTCACATCCACACCCACTCACAACCACAAGTTGATTTATGTAGGGCACAAACTGACACATTTGTACCATTGGATGGTGATCTCAACACCCACATTTATAAGTATAATTCATTAATCAATCATGAGTATGCATAAGTAATTTTTGTTCAAATAAGAAGCCAAAAAAAAAATAAAGACAGTAGAAAATAAAAAGTAAAATAAAAGTAAAAGGTATGCCTTATTGACAGTTCTCAAAGCCGTTTAACACAAGGACTAAGCCTTTTCAAATAACCACACAGGTCACCAGCCAGCCAGTTTAAGGCAATGTCTTAACTCTTAACGTATTGCATTGCTTCTGGAACCGAAGAAAAGTACATCCTACCTCCCTCCTTGAGTTTGATAAAAAGTCTGGCAGGGAATAGAAGCGTTGGTCTAAGTCCGCGTTTATACAACTCCGACATCACCTCTCTATATTCCTTCCGTTGCGCCACAATTTCAGGTGGATAATCCTCGTAGACTGAGATGGAATGGGATTGGAACTTCAACTGACCTCTTTTGGCCCGAGCTTCACGGATGATTTTCTCCTTTACAAGGTACTTGTGAAGCCGAATGATGACCGGCCGCGGTCTCTGACCTGGTTGTGTCTCTGTCTCTCTCTCTCTGTCTCTCTCTGTCTCTCTCTCTCTCTCTCTCTCTGTCTCTCTCTCTCTCTCTCTGTCTCTCTCTCTCTCTGTCTCTCTCTCTCTCTCTCTCTGTCTCTCTCTCTCTCTCTCTGTCTCTCTCTGTCTCTCTCTCTCTCTGTCTCTCTCTGTCTCTCTCTGTAGAAAACACTATCCATTATCAATCGCTGTTTATGTAATAAAATCAGAATCACTCGATGTGTGTTTCGATGCTTCACTGGCTATTTGACAGACATAACCGTCAGACTGGAATAAATTTTTGCGGTAATGTGACCAAAAATATTGAATACCCACCGGATCTGAATTTAAGACATTTAAAAACTTAAGGCCTTTCATTAGGAAAACTTTATTTAAGACTTTTTAAAGGCCCACTGAAGTGCCTTAGATCACGCAGCTTTGTTTGATGCGTTGACGTGATTTCCACTGAAACAGGAAGTTAAGGCGGGACATATTGAATGGCTCCTCCCCCTTTTCAAATAGCCAATAGCGTTTAGCTTACCTCACAGACTGCGAGTCGTACTTGACAGCGAATCCGAGCGCTGATGATACGCTGGATTCAATAGTAGAGGTGTGAATAAATTGTAATTAAGTTCTGAATGCTTATATCTCCTAAATGCGAATTTTGTAATTTTTTTGGAACACACCAGCTTATTCATAACCTTAAGGCTAACATATTTATAAAAGCTGAAAAAAAATACGTACATTTTGATTTCGGGGGCCATTAAGGACCCGTGGCCACCCTGTAACAGTTGCTAAAATGTATATTTTCTCTCCTTAGAAGGAAAATGAAAGCTCTTCTTACCTAGACCGTGCTCGTCACCAAAGTTCTTGACGGCCAGCCCGGTCCAGGTCTGCTCAGACACACACTTTATTATAACCTGATTTGCCTCAATGCTGTCTGGAGGAGCTGGTTTCCACAACCTCTCGACCTCTTCTGGCTTCGGGGAGTTGGTCTTCCACCCCTCCTGCGCAATCAGCCTCACCACCTTTCCAGCTGAAGCCTTGCTGTGTGTGAAGTGTGCTGAAGAAAGAGTTACATAACTTTACTCATGCGAGTCACGGTGAATTAATGGGTTAGTTCACCCAAAAATGATAATAACCTCATGATTTATTCACCATCTAGTCATCCTAGGTGTATATGACATTCTGCTTTCAGACGAATACAATCTGAGTTATATTAAACAATATCCTGGCTCTTCCAAGCTTTATAATAGCAGTGAATGGGAGCCCAAAATTTTGTTGTCTTTTGTTGTTTGAGTAGTGTTATTAGCTGCTGTCACTATGCACAGTTGCCCAATATAGTTACACATGCATGCAGCACATAAAAGCAAGTCATCTTGCACTTGAATGGTTTCACAAAGGAATCGATAAGAGGAATCGAAATTTAAATTTTATAACAAGTATCCGATTCCTGACCAAGTATTCGATTCCAGAATTGGAATCGATTTTTCGATTCCCAACCATAGTCACAGTCATATCACAGGATCTCCTCACACAGGCGAACAGAACAATTTGGCACCCTCATCCCGACTTGTGGGCCCTTCATGTATGGCCCCTCAACCGGTATCCGGGAACCTCCCGGAAAAGGTCCTAAACACTATCCGAGGCTAGAGAGCCGTCAACCGGACGGCTCTACGCTCTTAAATGGTCAGCGTTCTCCGGCTGGTGTGCAGCTCGGGACCTTGACCCTTATTAATGTGATGTACCATCAGTACTTTCCTTTCTGCAAGAGCTGATGGACACGGGCCGGACCCCCTCCACGCTCAAAGTATACGTGGCGGCCATAGCAGCCTTCCATGCTTTTGTGGCCGGCCAGTCCTTGGGAAGGAACCGACCTGGTCATGCGCTTCCTTAAATACCCCTTTTCCACCAACAAGAACCGGGTGCTGGTTCAGAGCTAGAGCTATTGCCAGTTCGGAGTTGGTTCGACTGACGAGCTTACTAAGAACCGGTTTGCGTTTCCACCGGCCAGAGAGCCACAACAGAGCTATATCTTACGTCACTGCATACGTATCATGTTGCCCAGCAACGCTAGTGCGGCAGCGCCAAACACAAACACACCAGACTTGTTCGAGATGTATCGGCTTCTCGCAGAACGATCAGCACATGAAATCAAAGCACTGCGAAAGCGATCAAAAAGCACAAGGAGTCGTATGATCTCCAAACACTCCCGCAGCTCTGATCGGTCCACGCTGCTCCGATGCATCTCGGACAAGGCATCAACAATAATAGACGTTGCGTTACTATGGATGCTCATGGGTTTGCGAAAATAAATCGGCATCCAACGCGTTCGTGCAGCTCGCCGTAACTTACATAGACGGATATTATAATCGAGCTGCTATTAGCTCGACTAGCTGCTA
The DNA here is from genome assembly GCF_965113295.1 of Leuciscus leuciscus. Classification (NCBI taxonomy): domain Eukaryota; kingdom Metazoa; phylum Chordata; class Actinopteri; order Cypriniformes; family Leuciscidae; genus Leuciscus; species Leuciscus leuciscus. The sequence goes on from NC_138741.1 coordinate 36,059,431, forward strand.
TTTAAAAATGGCGGTCACAAGTTTCTCTTCAGCCTTGTTGGCCACGGTAACCCCGCCCCCAGCCTCTGACGCAAGCGGTTCTTTCTTGGCTCCGTTCTAGACCCTGCAATGATTTGGTGCTACTTAAGAACCAGTTTTACTGGTTCGGAGCTGGTGCTTTGGCGGTGGAAAAACAAAGAACCGATTTGAAACTAGGCTCTGGCTCCGAACCAGCACCAGCTCTGCCTTGGTGGAAAAGGGGTAAAAGGGACCAGGAGGCTTAACGCGCCTCGACCCCCCTCTATACCTGCCTGGGACCTATCCACGGTTCTCAGGGCCCTTAAGGGACCCCCTTTCGAGCCGCTTCAGTTGGATGAATTAAAGCCTCTCTCACTTAAGACTGCACTCCTGCTAGCACTAGCATCGGTCAAGCGAGTGGGCGACTTGCAAGCGCTCTCTATGAACGCTTCTGGTCTCAAATTCGGGCCTAACGACTCCAAGGTCGTCCTCAGGCCAAGACATGGTTATGTACCTAAGGTGCTCTCAGCCCCGTTCAGAGCCCAGGTCATTTCGCTATCGGTGCTTCCCTCACTGGAAGACGATATAGAATTGAGTCTACTCTGCCCTGTTAGGGCTCTCAGATTTTATCTGGAGTGTTCTGCCTCATTCAGACAGTCAGAACAGCTCTTTGTATGCTTCGGCGGCCGGACCAAAGGGCTTCCAGTCACGAAACAGAGATTATCAAGATGGATAGTGGATGCTACCTCTTTAGCCTACGCCTCAAAGGGTATGCAATGTCCCAATAGGCGTCAGGGCTCATTCCACAAGGGGTATGGCCTCTTCATGGGCTTGGACCAACTGAAGACATTTGTGCAGCGGCCGGCTGGTCTTCGCCGTCCACTTTTGTAAGATATTATAACTTGGAAGTGCCAGCACTGCAGGCACGAGTGCTTTCCATCTGAGAGGCCTCGGCCCCTGAAGGGTCCAAACTAGGCTTGTTGCGATAGTCGGTGTTACCGGTGATACACAGTGTTTAACCCACCTACCGGTCATAGCACTTGACCACCGGCACCGTCCCCATCGTGTTGAAGTTTTAGCCTATAGCAATAAAGCACTTAATTCAGTTAGTGACTACGTGCCTTCGTAATTTAGCGTAAGCGGAACGAGCGCCGCAGTAAAGCAGCAGGTGTCCGATTTCATTTATCATTTGAGGAGAGTGAGGCGAGCTAACTGGCAAAGGATGGCGGAAGATCTGGTTTCAAAGCGAAATGCAAAACCTCCTTTAATGCTGAGACAGATCCTCTGGTGTGGTGGAAAAAAATCAAAATAGGCTCCCCGTTTTGGCAAAAGTAGCCAAAAATATCTTTGTGTTTGTGCAACAAGCTGCGCATCCGAGAGAGTGTTCAGCACGATGGGAAACATAATCACCCCAACAAGATCTCTTTTGAAACCAGAAATGGTAAATATGTTGGCTTTTCTGGCCAGGAATATGTAAGAATGTATGCCACAAGCAGTGTGATCACGTTTTGTTCCCTGTTGCAATTTAAAATGAAGGTTTTTCGTTTATTGTTTCTCATTTAGCCTATTTATAATTTTTTTGTACGGTGTATGCAGTTAATAGGCCTACCTCTTTTTTTTAACAGCTTAACGCGAGTTAAATTTTTATATTAGTTTTTTTTTTTCACTTAAGTGTCAGTGATTATTCGGGTAAGCTACCTTATTTAACGAAGTTTTTGATGTTCGTTCGTTTCATATTCGATGGTTGTGCGGTGTTTTGTTTTTTTTGTGTGTTTTTTTGCTGAAAAAGGCAGGCACTTTATTTAACGAATAGTGATTTTTTAAATATAATTTCTTGTTTGATACTTGACGATGTGTGCAGTGGTTCGTTTTGTTAATAAATGCACTTTAAAGGTGTTTCATAAGTGCTTTTGTTTAGTTTATGCATGGTGTGTTAAGTTATTATTCATTTTGCAATAAAGATGTGTGTAATACAAGCGAGTTTCTTATTGTTTTGTGTATTTTTATTAAGAATAAAATAAATTAACCCATGATTAATTCAAACAAATGCTACTGAATTGCCGCTAATTAAAGTGAAAGTAAATTGAGACGTGTGCACGTCCGCATTTTCGGCCACCCGAAATCCCCGACACGCAACCCCGGTGACACTGGGATTACCGGTTTTTTTACACGTCGATTAACCGGTGGAAAAAATCCGTCACCGCAACATCCCTAGTCCAAACCACTAGATATCCCTTTGCCGGCTCCGACTCTCTCTGGTCCCCGTTGGACTCTGACTTAGATATTTTCCTTACACATACGCATGGCTTTGCTTCAGAAAGCCTTTAATAACCCCCGTAGTCGTATGGATTACTTCTATAATGGATGGATGCGCTTTTTTGGGCTTAAAATTTTAGGCTCCCATTCATTATAAATGATATTTAATGATTTTTATAATGATGCCATTATAAATCTTGGATTAGCCAGGATATTTTTTTATATAACTCTGATTGTGTTCGTCTGAAAGAAGATAGTCATATACCTAGGATGACTTGAGGGTGAGTAAATCATGGGGTAATTTTCATTTTTTGGGGTGAACTATCCCTTTAATGGCCTAGTTTGTGTCGTGTCAATGCTGTATTGGTGTATTTTGAGACTCACACAGCAGATATTGCTCTCTCTGTTTGTACTGGGAGGCTCGCCACTTATCATAAAGCACACGGTCTTCTGGAAAACCCGAGTCGACCCACTGCTTTTTCAAGGGTGGCTGACCCTCCAGAGAAACGGGAAATCTGGCTTTGAGGCAGAGAAATCTTTTCGTGAAGCGTGTTCCTCTATGCTGGATCCAGCAGAACTCAGTTCAGCCAATGAGGTGTCGTCGTCCGAGGAAGCACTGTATAAGTGATGAATAAATATAAGAAAAAACACTTGTATAAAAAGGACCAGTTGTATAAACATAGCCATTATGTTAAGACATTATCTTAAGTTCTAGTGTGACCACTAGCAGTTAGTCAGGGGCAGTCCGTTTTAATTTTCTGTATCAAATTAGGCTAATCTACGTTTTGATGTAACCAAAAAAAAAAAAAAAAAACCTATGAACAGTCTTAATGGGATAGTTCACCCCAAAATAAAAATTAGCCCATGATTTACTCACCATGAAGTCATCCTAGGAGTATATGACTTTCTTCTTTCAGACGAATACAATCTGAGTTATACTAAAAATGTCCTGGCTCTTCCCAGCCTTATAATGGCAGTGAATGGCTGTTTATGTTTTGAAGCACATAAAAAAAAGCATTTATCCATCATAAACGAACTCCACACGACTCTGCGGGGGTTAATAAAGGCCTTCTGAAGTGAAGCGATGTGTTAGTGTAAGAAAAATATCCATATTTAAAACTTTATCGACTAAAATAACTAGTTTCTGACAGACAGCTGTACGCATCGATTTACGGTAGAAGAGTGACCTCTGACCCGACGCATGATGAAATGACGAACGCTGAAGCGCAGAGGAGAGAGCAAAACACCAGTCACGAATTAGACATCTAAAACGACATTATTAGTTTTTTAAATGTGGGAGGAGCTTGAGTTTGTTGCCCAGCCCTGTTTGTTTGAACCGCGCGAGGCGTCAAAGCTTACGCTACTCCTACATCATACGTCATACATCGTCAAGTGTTACTCTTGTGGCGTAAGTCGACTTGCGTACGGCCGTCTGCCGGAAACTAGTTATTTTAGTCGATAAAGTTTTAAATATTGATATTTTTCTTACACTGACACATGGCTTCACTTCAGAAGGTCTTTATTAACCCCCGTAGAGCCGTGTGGGACACTATTATAATAATAATAATAATAATAATTCATTACATTTATATAGCGCTTTTCTCGGCACTCAAAGCGCTTTACATAGAAGGGGGGAATCTCCTCAACCACCACCAATGTGCAGCATCCACTTGGATGATGCGACGGCAGCCATATTGCGCCAGAACGCTCACCACACACCAGCTTACTGGTGGAGAGGAGACAGTGATGAAGCCAATCGGTATATGGGGATGATTAGGAGGCCATGATGGACAGAGGCCACTGGGCAAATTTGGCCAGGATGCCGGGGTTACACCCCTACTCTTTCGAAAGACATCCTGGGATTTTTAATGACCACAGAGAGTCAGGACCTCGGTTTAATGTCTCATCCGAAGGACGGTGCTCTTTGACAGTATAGTGTCCCCGTCACTATACTGGGGCATTAGGACCCACACAGACCACAGGGTGAGCACCCCCTGCTGGCCTCACTAACACCTCTTCCAGCAGCAACCTGGTTTTTCTCAGGAGGTCTCCCATCCAGGTACTAACCAGGCTCAGCCCTGCTTAGCTTCAGTGGGCAACCAGTCTTGGGCTACAGGGTGACATGGCTGCTGACAGCCATCTATCCATTATGATGGATAGATGCTTTTTTTTATGGACTTCAAAACAGAAACAGCCATTCACTGCCATTATAAAGCTTGAAAAAGCCGGGACATGTTTTAATGTAACTCTGATTGAATTCGTCTGAAAGAAGAATGTTATATACATCTAGGATGACATGAGGATGAGTAACTCATGGGGTAAATTTTATCTATGGGTGAACTATCCCTTTAAAGAAAAAAAAAAAGTATGTCTAACTTGTAAGACTAGTCTTATCGTCTTATGCAACCGGCCCCAGGTGATGTGTTGAGTGGAGACTGACCCGGACAAGGAGTCGAGGAGCTCAGCGGCGTCCACGGTGTCCTGAGGCGTTGGATTTCCAGTGTTATTGGACAGGTACAGGTTTACGGCCCTCTGTTTGTGCACCGGGAGGCTTTGTGGAGCCGATCTAAAACTCTTCACACAGGCCAGTTTATACCTGGAAGAAAACATTACATCAAATGTTAACTGTGATATGACTGTGACTAGGGTTGGGAATCGAAAATCGATTGGAATTGAATGGAATCGAATACTTGGTCAGGAATCGGATACTTGTTATAAAATGTAAATTTCGATTCCTCTTATCGATTCCTTTGAGAGCATTTCAATATGACTTTAAAACATTAAAGTGATCTGATCTGACATGTACGCAGACTGGTGCATAGATATATACACTAGATGTCGCCTTGGCTACGGTTTCGTTCCAATGAACTGCAGTCGCCAAGGCGACTTCTATTGTATATATCTATACCCGCCCGCGCTCTCAGATCACTTGGACATGGCTGTGTACAAGAGGTAACAACGATATAAATACTGTTCGTTTTCTCACACAAACCGCTCGTTTCGTGTCTTAGGCCATCAATGTGTACTTACGATGGGGAATTGTTTAATTTGGACGACGGGGAATTGTTTTAATTTGGACTCTGTGCATGCTCTTTGAGATAATGACCATAGACCTGCATTATATGACTGACAGACAAGAACGGTTTGACCTAAAAATATCAAAATTGAAACTACTGCGGAAAAAAAAGACACCTACATCTTGGATGCCCTTGAGGTAAGCTAAAACATACCAAAAATTAATTTCAAAGTCAACTATCCCTTTAAAGGTGCAGTCTGTAAGAATGACAGCTAGTGGTGGAAATAAGTACTGCAGTCCAAATTCAAAATATAGGAGATCGTTGTTTCTCTACTGTAGATTAGGCAACTCTTAAAGTGACAGCAATCTATAATAACACTAATCAAACAACAAAAGACAGAGAAAATTCGCTCATTCTTGACTGGATAACTTTTGTAACTATATTTCTAATGTATATTTTATTTATAAAGTGCAGTGCTATTTTACTTTTGATTACAGTTTTTGTACCTGAATACCTGAAAATCTTAAAACACCGTTTCAATCGTATCTTTGTTCAGTTGTATCTATTTGTTGCGATTGCTAGTATTTTATTAGTTCTTTTTTAATTACTGTGTGTGTTTACTAGTCTTTAATAATGCTTGAAATTTATATTAGTTAGGCAAGTTTTTGCTATGGTATTTTTAGCCTGTTGATTTTTGATCAAGATATTCAACTAAATGTTTTGCAGTAAGACTAAATGTGAATGATATCCCTTTTTTTTTTTTTTTTTTTTTTACCTTACTGGATTCAAAATTAGGAATCGATAAGCAGAATTGACCGTTCGCAAAGACCCGCCCCCTATAGTTACTGTTGCTATGTCCGACAAACCATGCCGCTCTCACGCCCCACCATGTTCTCACACAGTGAAAAATACATCGCGCATGATTGCAGAGCAGAGAGGACACTGACAACACACTGACAAACAGGACAGACCAGGTTACTTTTGATATGAAACAAAGTCTCAACTTTCAAATTTGGTCATTTTGTAAAGAAATTTAAACAATAAATACCGTTTTGTGGATCTTTAATGTGTCGTGACAGATCGCTGTGGCGCCTCAGTTAAAGCTTCTCGTGAACCGATCATCTCTTCTTTCTAGTTAATTTATAGCTTCAAATAAACATGAATGAACATAAGAAGGAATGTTGTTTTAACCGCGGAAAGACGTCAGTATACTCCGTTTTTCAGGTTCAAATCCTCCAACATTAATCTAGTAACTCTCCTGACTGATTTGTCGGACATAAATGGCGGATTATGATTGGTCAGATCGCCTGTCAATCAAACTCCCTGCAAAGGATCAATTGGAATCGGAATAGTTGAAATTCAAACGATACCCAACTCTAACCGTGACTGACAGGATATAGTAAAGTGTCTCCATTTACACATGGATCTGTGTAGGTACAGTACGTACATTTCATGGAGGTGGAACACGTCATGTGACACATTGGAAACAGCCTCGCCGGACGACGACACGAAAAAACCCTGGCAGAATGTTTCGAGCCTGATGTTCCCAGGCCTGATCTGCTTGTAGTACAGCTGAAAACACTGCGGAGAAACACCACAGTTACTGAATGTAAAACACAGGCGCTGTGCAATCTGCTGTTTGTATCACGCTCAAACTTACAGCTTCCTCCTCTTGTGTCAAGGCTATTTGTATGCTTGCAGTTTTCTCCTTCCTTACGCCGATCACCACCCTGCCACCGTGAGCGATCCGCTCCACCCAGTCCTCATCCTGGGAAACATCGAAAAGGTTTAGTTTAATATTGCATACGTGTCCAGCATATCCTGAGTTAACAAACTCATTAAATTGATAATTTTGTCTGTGCAAATGCCAACTGTATACATTTTGGCACAGGTGTGTATTTTTTTTGAAATTTTACTATCCCCCCCCATCCCCCATCCCCCATCCCATCCCATTTCCTTTAATAAATCTATTTGACACTAGGTACACAAAATAGTTCCTCAGGACCTTTTGGACAATTTAAACCTATTAAAACTGCAATTTTTAATCTTTCATTCTGTTAGCAAGGCTTCAAACGTAAAAATTTTCCCAGATGGTGCCATTTCTCAGGTTTGGCTTATAAAACAAATACTCGCTTTATTCTGTTTTTCTGCTTCGGCATACTATAGAGCCAACTGGATAAATTATTCAGCTATAATTGTGTGGGTGTGTTGGTATGGATGTCAGAGTGTGGTTTGTATGTGTGTAATAAAAAAATGTGTGTGTGTGCGTTTATGTGCTTTTAATATTTGAGAGAAAGAAACTATACTGCAAATCACAAATCCAACCACTGTGTGTATCAGTGGAGTTTTGCTGCATCTAATGGAGAAAATGTGTTACTGCGCCCAAACAATATCTCACTGAAAGCTCTTTTTTTGGGATCTCAACCTCAAATTTGGAGCACAACTTGTTTAGATTTATGGCTTTGATTTTTGATTTTATATCAAATATTGTTCATAAACTTAAACCTCTATAACTTTTCACTTTTTAAACTTTTACTTTAACAATAATCTGCCGAGGGTCTTCTTTAAAATGAGGCCAAACTTAAGTGTGTGCAACCAAGCTTCAAAATTTTATGACAGTTTCTTGACACAGAAACTATGGACCTCTATGGTTTTTTGTCCTCTATGGACCTATGTGTAACTTTTTTTAATTGACGCACAAGGGTTAAAGTAGATGAACTTACGGTCAATCCTGTCACGGCTCCTGGACGCTGCATGTGCCGGAAGACCAAGAGCGCCTGGAGGTAATAGCGGTACAGCGTCTTGTCGGGGCTTGAGACCGCTGTGCCCGTCAGCAGATCCCCGTGGATCCTGAGAAAGTCTGACTTCGCAACTGTTAAAATCCTCTGGCAATCTTTAATGCTGGGAGCTCTATCTGTTACGTTGAGGTAGAATCAAAGGAGGAAGCAGGATCCAAATCCACATGCAGCACTTTATTAAATAAACCCAGAACTTCACAGATGCAGACAGACTCAAGATCAGGACTCAGGAACAGAACAACATTCAACATCAAGAACCCACAAACACTGAAACAAGACACAGGGCTTAAATACACAGACAGACCAGCTAAACAAGATAACAAGGGGGCGTGGCTAATGAAAAACACCTGGGAAAACTAATCAACATAACGGGGAACTGCTAAACATAGAATGAGACAGGGGCTGCACGTACCGGAGGAAACGGGACACGTTGTCAACCTGTGAAGAAGGACGTGAGAAAGAAGTGTCAGCATTAAGATCATTAAAAGAAAGAAGAGCTACGGAACATAAGCCACATTTCCATTACCCTTCAAATCGCACAAACTGAAATTGTGAATTGAAAATACGCCCAATGGAAACGTGTCAATTTCGAAAAAACTCCCATATATATAAAAAAAAAAGTTAACGCTTGCATGAGGTGGTTTTTCAGGCAGTTCGAAAAAGGAATATTTCGTAAAACTGCAATGGAAACAGTTTTTGCGCATTTACAGGTCAGCTGACGTAGATGATGCGGTGTGTTTGGACAGAAGACGAGACAGATTTCTTCATTAAACTCATAAAAGACAAAAGAATTACAGGAATACTGGATTCTAAACAACAAAGAAATGCCACAGTTTATCAAGAGATTGAAGCAGAAATTAGTGGTCAACCGATATATCGCCAAGGCCGATGTGTTGGAAGCGGGACTTTTATTTTGACGGGTGGCGCTGAGAACACCAGCGCCTGCTCACACAGCGCTCACTCACATTCTCCGTCTTCATTAGTTTACGATCTCTGTCAGTCATATCTAATACTTTGTTAGACAGAACTGGTAAAAAGTAAAGCGTTGCTTTTATATTATTTGTAACAGAAAAGGCAAACAATCAGGCTAAAATACTTTCATTTACCGTCAACATTCAGCAAATGTGCATCTACATCATTTAATCAAATCTCTGAATATCTAATAAACATTTAATTTCATTGCAGATTTAATGGAATCCAGCTGTGATATCTTGTGAAGTGTGCATAAACGTGTTAGGGACGGTCGGTCCGTGTGAAGTGAGTGAATGTGAACAGAAGATCAGCTTCACAGGAGACACGATCGAAAAAATTTAAATCCTTCATTTTAAAATATGCTGTGCTATATCCAGTTGCCCACTGTGTCATATTCATATCGTTTTCACTGTGTGCTGTATGTAATATTAGTGTTACCTTGTCTTTATTTGAAAAAATATGATTACCAGTGCGCACAATATTACCAGATTACTGAGTGCAATGTTACAGTGTTTACTTCCTTTTTATTCACATATTCATATATTTTTAAACAATTACTTTATTTGTGAAAAATACTGTAATAGGATTGCAGATTCAAGAAGTTGCCATCTAAAGTATAAGCATGTTTATTTTAAGGATTTGTTTTCTAATTTATTTATATTTTATTAAATATTGATTAAAATAAATATAAAGTATAGGCTATATAAAAATACCGGCTTTACATCGGCCACCCTGCTCTCTAAGATATCGGCATCGGCCATCAAAAAAACGATATCGGTCGACGACCACTAGCAGAAATGAGGGAGAAACACCCAGAAACTCCTCATATGTGCCGCTCAAGTATAAAAGGCCTAACTTTCCATTAATGCTTGGAAAACACGCCTACGTCTCTTTCCATTAAAATGATGGCTAATGCGACGACTGAGATATACTATGATAATAAACACTCATCATGATATTAAATACAGCGTACTGTGCAGAATCTGTGCATTTCTGGCTTACTTGAACACGCACGTCACTATACGCAACAATAACGGCACGCTTGTTCATTTGCATGGAAGCAATAGTGAAGATTAAAAAGCATTTGGTTATCAGAAAAGACATTATTTTCCAACATTTTTTTATGTTCTTTCTACTGTATTGATCTGTCCAGCTAAAACACATTTGTGGTGAAAATGATGAGGATGAAAGAGGAAGGGAGGAGATGCTGGATGACAGGATTTTGTTTGAACAAGAAATGAATGTATGAAATCCAAATTCTAGAATATATACTGTATATACAGTACTGTGCAAAAGTCTTAGGCATGTTAATAGCATCTCGGAGACGTTCCCGCAATTCTTCTGGATTTAGTCTGTCTCAGTTTCTTCATGTAATCACAGACGGACTCGATGATGGTGAGATCAGATCATACCGGCTGTTGTCAGACTCCTTGTGCATACACAAATCTCACTGGATTATTATAATTAATGGCAAAAACAATGTTTGGAAATGTAAACTGATATTTCCTACTGACACACTACAGCAAAAGATATAAAAAACTGACTTAAAACCATTTTATTAACATGCTTAAGACTTGTGCACAGTACTGTATATATATGAAACTTTGTTTTTTGGGCTAGTAGAACTTCTGAATGGCCGCTATATTTTAGTTGCATCGATTAATAGAAAAGCCGGCATTTCGCAATCGTTTTTTTAATGACATTTATTGCAAAAGTTGAGCGTGTGAAGTGAAACGGGTGAAGAGATCTCACCTTCGTCTGACAGTGGGAGACCCTGAGTGACTTCATCAGGTGCTTCTTAAAGTCCACCAGGAGCTCGGCATTCGCCGGGAACTTGCCATACAGACCCGCCTCCTTCATCTTTATCCTCACGGAAGAGGTTTGGGTTGAAGGAGGATCTCTATCGGTCGTGTCCGAGTCACTGTCAGGATCCAGGGCCGTGTGGGACTCCTGAGGCTGGTTCGTGATGAAGAAACCCCGGCACAGAAGCTCCTTCACCATGACGGTCCGGGAGTGTGTGTCGGGAAGGATCTCACGGAGACACCTGTAATCCCAGGTCCTGTTGTTGAAGATCCACTCTCGACTGGAAGCCCTGGCCTTCTGAACCTCCTCCATTCGCTCTTCAGGTGTGCTGCCGTTTCTCATGCAAACCCTGGCCAGGTGAACGGGGAGGTTCTCCTGAGGCTTGTGGCACCGCAAGCAGTGCACGATATTACGGTCAGCAGATCTTCGAGAAAAAAGATATAATAAATGTGATTGAAAGAAAGTAAATGGGAAGCAGCAGAACAGAGCTATTAGCATTTATATTGTGAGTGGCTGGAATGATTGTTAAGGGGTGTAACGATACCCTCAAGTCACGATTCGATACATCTCACGATACGATATTATTGCGATACTCCAAGACATATGATAAAAGGTAAACAACAAATGTGCTGTTGATTAAAATGCTAAATTTGGTATTAAATTGGTGGAAATGAACAGGCTTGGACTTGGTGCTGAAACCCAAAGCACAGGACAATAGAGACGCCAGAATAACATAACAGAATAACGTCAGTGTCACTGACTAGATATATTTAAAATAATGTATAGGGCACTTTTACTGGTAACATCAGATATTTGGCATTATCAGGACACACACATATTCCCCCATTGCATTATTATACATTATATTCAACATTACATATAGCAGTTTAATGTAGTACTGACACTAAAACTCTGAAAACGTGAAACTTTTTTATACACAATACGTGAAACTTTTTTATACACAATACATATTGATCCTTTTTTTAGTGCGATATATTGTGACAACCCTATTGTTAAGGGGTGTGAAAGTGCACAGACTATGGTCAGTTAGTAAACCCCCACACGGTCTTTAATAATCTTATGAAAATTAACCAGGGTCTTTGAATAAAACCAAAAACCCGTGGTTAATATAGTTAAAGTCCCAAATGAACCATGGTTTTGACTTTTGAAACTTTAAAATCTAAATTGCTTTGATTTAAAACATTGTTAACCTATGGTTTATCTTAAACTCTACATACAGTCAGGGATGGGCAGTATTTCAGATACATGTATTTAAAATACGCATTTGAAATACAAAATACTATTTTGTACTTTAAAGCCTTTGGAAAAAAATTATAATTTGTATTTAAATACATTTAAGATGAATATATTTGTATTTTCAAAATACATAAAATACTTTTTGCCAGTCAACCTCTTTATCAGAGTATTGATTTTGTGCATCAACTAGTTCAGACATTCACTAGCTCAGCATTGGATCAGAGATTTTTTGTTGTTGTTGGAATAAGGTGAGAATGTCATGATTAATTCTACTTGTTGATTAAAGTTAAAATAGTGCATTATTCACTTCAGTTAACATGAAAGAATAAAAGAGCACAGACAAGTGGGAAAATAGCGTTAGCCAATCAGTCTTGACCGGTTGTTGATTTTTATCAACTAGCTTGTCAAACGTGTTTAAAGCATCACTGCATGTTAGGGCTGGGTGATATGACACTATCATAGTGATGATATAAAGTGTGAATTGATGGAACTTTTTCTAAATCGTTTACATAGATGGGCCTATGTGTGGGGTAAGCAAATTTATCCGTGCAGCTTTTAGTGGACAGGAATTACTGGAAAATTACGTTGGAGTGGAAAAAGAAACACTGATGAATGATACTCCACAAACATCTTCAGCTTTTAGTTTTATTGTACATAAAAAAAGTTTTGTTTTTTAATTAAAAAGGGGTAAATAGTGTCAAATGAATTTAAATTAATTCTAATTTTAAATTTTAGATACACTTTCTAATTTTAATAAACTTAATGAAACAAATAAACTTTACATAAAATAAACATACCTGCTTTAATGCTTTAAAAGCATTGCAACAACAACAAAAAGAAAAGAAAAAAAACTCAAAAGAGTTTGAAATTCAGTTTATGCTGTGGAATCAAAACTGATATTGAGAATTGTGAAACCATGATATTGTTACTGTGAAGTAAAATTGGTCATATCGCCCATCCATATTCTTTGCTAGATAGCAGAAAAGGTTCCCACAGTTTTACATACAGTATGATTTTTTTAATAGTGTTCACCACAAATAATTGTAACCAGACATAAGTATATAAATGGCTGCTATTTTGCATAAGTTTATTTGTAATTGCAAGAAAGAAAGAAAGAAAGAAAGAAAGAAAGAAAGAAAGAAAGAAAGAAAGGGCAGAGATGTGGTTAGGAATGTAAAGTCAGTAGGTCTGTGTAGTTTCTTCATTCACTGTGACCTATCCCTGCACTGGATGGCCAATTTCACATGTATTTTCAAAATACAAAATGCTGTATTTGTATTTTAAATACATTTTTTCACACAGTATTTTGTATTTGTATTTTAAATACATTTCCATGTATTTATGCCCATCTCTGCATACAGTAACATCAGATAAAACTAAAACCCTAATTCAGATGCAACCAACATAACGTCTGCTCTCTGACCTTAAATAGATAGTTCACCCAAAAATGATTTGTTCTAAACTTAAATGAGTTTCTTTTTTCTGTTGAACACAAAAGAAGATATTTAAAAAATTGTTGGGAACCAGTTGATGGCACCCATTGACTTCCATAGTAGGAAAGAAAAAATACTATGGAAGTCAATGGGAAGTAGAAACTGTCTGGTTACCAACAGTCTTCAAAATATCTTCTTTTATGTTCAACAGAAGAAAGAAACTCGTAAAGGTTTGGGAACAACACGAGGGTGAGTTAGTAACGAAAACATTTTCATTTTATTATCCATTTAATAGTTTATTCTTGGATAAATGACTTCTCAAAAGCAAAAAACATCTCTGAAGGAAATACTAATAACACAAGCCTCACCTCCTCTGATCTCGTTCAGCCATTCTCACAGTTACAGCAAGAAAAGTATCTAATGCAGGAGAAGAGTTTGTTGACGAAAGAACATGTTTAGAGCCATTTCTTCTTCTTCTTCTTCTTCTTCTTCTTCTTCTTCTTCTTCTTCTTCGGAATGTGTAAACCTGTGATCTCACCTCTTGCATTTCTGTCAGTTGTGCCAATGTGGGCAGGGCTTAGTTAACCTGTAGTGATGTCACTGAAGCTGAGCCAATAAGAAGAACCAAAGGCGTGGCCAGACAAGTGTCACTCTTACTAACATTAACAGGATTGATTGATGTACAACACTTATATTTAAGATCAAAATCAACAGAGTATTTAGAGTCTCGTTTGCACTCATAAGAAAAAAGCGAGCTGGTATCGCCGGCGATACCGCCAACCCCGGGGGGTTAAGGGAGAGTTCGCTTGTGCAATCGCAGCACTCTGTGGAATTGTAAGTTGTAATATTTTTTTTAATTTTGTGATATATATCTGATTGATCTCATATAGGATGCATTTGGCTGAGTTAATGAGCGCTGCAGTAAAGCGCTTCACTGTAGGCCTACTGGTGGTCATCTCTTCAGCACGAGCGCTCAAACAGCAATGCAGAACACACTTCATTGTACCGGTGACGATCATTAGCTTCAATGCAGAACATTAATTATGATTGGGAGTGTCATATATACATAACATTATAATGAGCAAACTATTGCATTAAAAACGTCGTGAATTCTTTGGGTTTAGTTGCTGTATTTCAGCGTGTTGTCCTGGGAGGAGCGCATCCACAACAGGAGTTTCACTATGTAATAGATGATTACTATTAATAATAGCTCAAGTTAATCTGTGCATGATTTTGTGCAAGTATAAGTTGTAATATTGTGTTTATTTTGTATAAATATCTAATTTATCATATAGGTAGTGTTCCGTTGAGCTAAAACCATCTAACAAAGCTTCAGTTTAGGGGTGTTCCTTCAGCTCTTTAGCTTTAGCGCACGCAGCTCAAACACAACGTTATTTGAAACAGAAATATTAAAGATTTTTAATATTACTGTAATATTAAAAAGTTGAATATGTTTTCAAAAACACTGATGCTTTATTATTCATAACAAGTACTTTTATTGTTCTTGTATCATTTTCATCAACAATATGGTTTGAGTAAAATCATTCCCGTATTGTCCGGGCGGAGGCCATTTCATTTTATTTATCCATGGCATTTGTATTTTGATTCTTTATATGTAGCCTAAGTAATGTTGTCCAATAACTTGTTTGCATTTTATTTCATTTTATTTATTATTATTATTATTATTATTATTTGTACACTCAAAAAAAAAATTTGTCTAAAAATAAGATTTATGTATTTGAATTGCATAACAAATTTCCATGCATTTGGATTACATAGTTTTAACATAAACCAATCAATAATCTGAATGTGATTCATATTTTTAAGTCATATCTATAAGTCATATCTAAATGAAACAGATAAGATTTATGTAATTGTATTAATAAACTGAATGTGATTTATATTTGTCAGTCGTATGTAAATGAAACAGGTAAGATTTATGTAATAGTACACAGAAAAACGCCCATGTTAAATCAACACTGCTCAGTGTTCATATGTGTGCACACTACAGAGGTAAAGCGGTCTTGAAGTTAATGAGATAATTAACTGATGATTGAGCATTAATTATGAACACCTGCTGTTAACAAGCAGAATCACTGAAGGAAAGAGAAACACAAGAACTACAACTGACTTCAGCCACAGCTAAAGGAAGACATTAAATCTGTGAAGATCTCAGCAGAGGAGGATTAAACAACTCCACAAACAGAATTACCAGCTTCACTTATTACTAACCAGACTGACTTTATTTCATTTCCGTTTGAATGAAAACAATAGGTGTATTTTTAAGTCACCATGATGGTGGTTAGCGTTTGCTTTAGTTGGACTCTTGACCCTATAAGGCAATAGATGTTTTGGTAAAACTTCACAATACATATGTTATTGCATTAACTAACATTAACTAACAGAGATAAAAAACTTTTGTTAATGTGAGTTAATAAAATATGTGAGTTCATGTTAGACACTGGATCCTAAAATGTCTTGGAAAATGTTGAGATTAACGTTAAGTAAGATAAACGTTAAGTAAATCCTGTAGAAGTATTGTTCATTCATTGTTAGTTCATGTTAACTAATACTAACAAGATGAAACCTCTTTGTAAAGTGTTGCCATTTTTTTATAAAGAAAGTTGGAAATATGAATGTAAAATTAATTTGAAAAGTTAAGGAATCTTACACTGGTTCAAACTAGGCCACTGTACTGTATATGTTTGATTTATGTTGAAGTGTTTGGGACATTGGCTTTAAATGATGTGCGTTTCATTTTTGTAATCAGGCTTTCAAAGTATATCAAATTTTGGATTTAGATTCATCGGCTAATATATCAGATATCGGCTTTCAAATATAAAGAATGATCAGTTATCGAAATCGGCCCAAATGTTCATATCGCTGTATCCCGAATTTGATTACCAAAAAACCAATACCTTCTGTACATCTCTGACTTCTGACTGGGACGGGGACGGACTCTTCATTTCGAGAGTGGAGGGTTCAACCTCACAGAGAGTCTACAAAACATCACATTAGACATGAAACAGTGGTGTAAATATGTGAACACTAGATCTCACAGATGTCTCTGCTTCGTTTGCTCGTTCTTTTCCAGCACAACTCTCACTTACCTTGTCTAGTCCCACAGTAAGAGCAGCACAATCACTGCCTGATGACAACTGGCTCTTATGGCTCATCTGAGAATATGAAATTAAGCGTTACATACAGAAACACTTCACCTAAGAGTTTTAAAAAAGCATAATAAATGGAATATATAAGGGATAATGTACAGTCAGTCAGTCAGTCAGTCAGTAATTAATACAAAATAAACACAGACAGGATAATAAGGGTCCTGATACACAGCTATCTATCACTAAATATTTGCACATGAAATACTGATTTGAGATAATATAGACCTACAAGATTACAAAATAGTTCAAGTTTTCAAATCATCATTTCAATATTTAAATGTTACCACAAGGTAATGTTCACGGCTTTTATGCATCACATTACATGTGTTTTCATTACAGTGTGTCAGGTTGTGTGTAGCTTTACACCAGTTTATGAGGACACCGTTTTATGAGGACATCATAAGGACATCATAAGAGCATGTTCCTGATGTTTGACTTGACAGGAGAATCTCAGTGTGTTGTGTAAGTTTGACAGAATCCTGGTCTACGAGGACACTAGCTTTACTGGGACACTGGTAACTAGATACATTTGGACGGCACTGAGTTCAAGTGTGTGTATGTATGAGAGTGATATGAGACATTGCGCCTGTGCTAGATGTACAGTAAGTGATCGTGACTCACTTCTTACACACACAATCATAATTCAGTGACTGATAACTGTGGCAAATAATCTGTTTCTGAGGAACACTGGTAATTTCTTTAAGGAATAACTCAGTTATTACATTAACTTCTTGGATACCTTTAGAGTTGCTGTATCTTGTTCAGGTTTCATCGGATTCTTCTCAGTTATCATCTGAAAAAAAAGTAGTATAAAAATATAAAAAAGACAAATAAATACTAATTTTAGTATTACTTATTGAAAGCCAATTTCAACAGAGGTTGCTATTTTCTACCAACTTCTTCAATGATTATATTTAATCTAACAAGCACAAATAGTTTTTGATATTGGTATTAGCCACAATGAGCTGTGAATTATGGGTTATCAGTATCGATCCTAATATTCCATTATGTGTGTCCAGGTAAAACTAGTGTCCTCATAGACCAGGATTCTGTCAAACTTACACAACACACTGAGATTCTCCTGTCAAGTTAAACATCAGGAACATGCTCTTATAATGATGTCCTCATAAAACAGGTGTAAGACACACACAACCTGACACACTGTAATAAACATGCATGTAATGTGATGCATTAAAGCCATGAACATTAACTTGTAGGGCTGCACAATGTATTGCTTTATGATCATTCATACCTATCTGTGGTAGTGACATTGCAGTATAGGCCTCTGTGAAGTCAGGCTATGTAAAGACTCTGCCGTGTTATTTTACAGTTGATTACTCAATTTCTGTAGCTAAATGCTGTTAGACTTACCTGGAATATAATGAGGCATTGTTTATTTCACATCTTTGTTCATTTTTTTTATCTCTGCTTGCAATTTATTATTTTCTATGCAGATGCAAACCCCTACAAAATCACACCAATCATTCTAGAATGATTAATTATTTCCAAATTCAAGTCATTTGGTGAAATTGTTTTTCATATTGCATTATTTATTGCAGAAAAAAAAATAAAAAAATTGCAATACCGTGCAAGTCTATTACCTTGGGTAATTTTTAACCTTTAATATTACCTTTAATAATAAAACAAGTAAAATCATCACTGTAAATAACACATAATGTATCTGCTTTATTAAACAGTGTCACTTAAGCATGGAAACACTGAACTCACCTTTATAATGATTGCTGAATCTGCCCTGGAGCTCATCGGTGTCTGTCCTCCTCCAGATCTTGATCTTCTCCTTCACTGACTCACTTCAGCCATCATCTCATGTGTCTGCGCTCATAGAAAAAGACCCTCATTAATCATCATGACCATTGCATTTCATTTGACATATTATTCAAAAAGCTTGTTTTAAATAAATTGATCAATTATGGTATGGTCATACTTTATTATATGATATTTAAGGAATATGTTAATTGATGATAACTATTCATTCATAGATTTCATTCACAATTGATAAATGATATGCAATAATAGTGACAGTATTAATAAGACTGAATCAGACTGACAGTTCTAATAATATTCAGAGTATATGTTATTATAGTCAGGAGTAGAGCACATATTTGTGTCTTAATGTGTTTAAAGCAAGCAGAACTGTAGTAATATTAACAGTAGCATATCAGGATACTGTACTGGGTGAAACACCCTCCCCTTCACATACTGTAGTCATGACAACAACGCGTTATTATGATGGCTAGACTATTTTATGCGATCAGAAAAGGTAGCAGTTACAAATATAGTGCAATCGAAAACGAGTTTAAAATAACAAGCATCGCTGATTCCCTCATGTCAGTCTGTAAACCCTCATGACATTTTACTTTGTTTCCAAAACACCTTTTTTTCTGAAAAACAAAATTATATAATTAATCTTTTTATCATTTTGGCGAAATTTTATATTCATAAGACACGAATAACTCAAAAGAAACCCTCCTATATTGCCTTCTATAACACTGATCTAACAATATATTTTGAAACTCTTTCAAACATGAGATCACAAAATAAAAAAAAGTCTGTAAACAGAATCACTATAACGTTAGGTCCGCTAGCACCGTTAGCATCACGCGCTAGCTGCTTTCTAGCTGTAAAACGAGCAGCGAAGAGCATACAGAACATGCACAAACAAGCCAACCGGACCCACATGCTATTAGAGAAGGAATTAAACAACATTATAACTTACCTTTTGGATAACAGTTGCCTTCATCAGGTCCACAGATGTCTTCTCAGGTGCAGAGTTTCTGTCCAGTCCAAACAGGAAATGACCGTGACGAATGACTACGTTATTCTTATCATAATATAAAGCGGGATTTTATTTATTTATTTGTCATATATTTAATGCACAATTAATCCTATATTTAATGCACAATTAATAAATTACAGGCAAAAATACTTAAATAATTAGTATTGTATAATATTGTATAATAAGTGTTGCTTGAAGCTCCGCCCACTGGCGCCATCTTGTTTTCGTGATCTCCCGCCTACCGGTACCGATCTGACCAATCACTAAAGCTGATTAAAGCTTTCGAAACTTTCTCGAAATAATGACTTAACATCTCATAATAATGAGAAACTTTCTCGAAATAATGACTTAACATCTCATAATAATGAGAGACTTTGTCGTAATAATGACTTATTTTCTCGCACTTCTACGCATGCGCAAAGCAGCGGAGCAGACAATAGACGCTCCGCACTAGCGACTTCCTCTGGTCAAAGCCCTGTAAATGCATCACAGCGGGGGCGCGCAAGATGGCGGCCGAGACAGTTGGCAATATACAAGGCTAAGGAAAGATAAATGATTTTCTCACCTTAAACGTTAAATTCGATCAGTGCAAACAACTGGAAATATATATTTATATTGTGGTCTTAATAAGAGGACGATTTTGATTCCTTTTTCAAGCGTGAGTTTTGATTTAAACAAACTATCTAGCACAGTTGTAAAAGAAAGAAAGAAAAGAGATCAAGGTAAAAAGACAAACAAAGACGCTTTCATTCACCACCGAGAACAGAGATGTGAATGAGGATGTTATGGAAGTTGTCAAAGCAGGTGATATACATACCTACACTAATTCAGAGGGAGGAGTTGTCCCTCTTCCTGAGTCAGCTCCGTAGCCTGGATGCCAGCCGAACTTAGCCCCGCCCACAACATTTTTTGGTCGGGAAGTTCGGTCTGTACTCATTCCGTTGAGGAGCTATGGTGCGTTCAAGTCCTCCTGGGAATTTCGTACGTACGAGGTGGGAAGTCGTGTTGACGACGTGAGGTGCGTTCAAGTCAGTTTCGTCGGAGCAAGATGGTGGTGTACCTTCTTTTAATGAATAACACGAAAATATAGCAAGTTTTGTTAACTCTGCTTAGAAAATGAAGAACAAAGAATGCGCATCGGGTGTGTTTTTCTTTTTATGTTTTTAATTAACTTATGAGGCCAATGTAAATTAACTGTATCATTATATAATTAGTTAATTGTTATATTACAAGTAGGCTATATCATATTTTGTGCAGAGAGCTTACTTTGTTATAAATGAAAAAGCCTTACAATGTCACTGCTAAACCTGTAAGTGATAGGCTATATTTTACTATCACTTTGCTCAACTACAGACGTTGCATTCATTGATTCCGCCATGCTTCTCACTGACACGCCCCCAACTCGTACAGATCGGGGCTTAAAGAAAATCCCGAGCTCCCCACTGGTATTTACGACATTGTGGTGGCGTTCATGTGCATTCAACTCGTAAATACGATCTATACGAGATGACTTGAACGCACCACTATTATGCCCGAACAAAAATTGTTCGGACCAATCAAATTGTTAGGGCGGGCTTTATACGATGATGGACAGATGAGCAACGTAACGTAATCATCCACGTCACCAACGAGCGCTTGGGTTGAATTCGTTTACAACACAGATGACTGCCGCTGGAGAATTGTTATTTCACGAGTTCACACTTACAAATAAGTCAGATAGAATAAATTCTATAAATTCTGTTATAGAAGATATCGACAGCGCATTCATTTTAAAAGAGGAACAGAGAACCACGATCAAGGCATTTGTCGATCGGAAACATGAATGAAAAACATACATCACTTACTCCGTTGCTCTGATTGGTTATAGGTCTATCCAATTGAGTGCAGAGGCATTTTCCTTCCTGGTTCGGTTGAAACACGCCCCATAATCAAAGCTCAATGGAGCAGTATCAGATTCACATTCTGACTAGAATCTGAGTATGACGACGTCAGGCTATCAGCTCCGTGCACTCCAGTCGCAAAAAAAGGTAAAGTTGAACCTACACTCTCCGAACTGCAAGATAACATCGTGAGGCTTGTAGCTGAAAAAATAAAAGAGAACGCGGACAATCTTGCAGGCCTGATAAAGAAAAATGCGGACACCATCGAAGCTTTAAAGGAATCATCAGAGTTTCTCTTCAACGAAGTTCAAGACATGAAAACAGAAATAAAAACGGTTAAAAATATAAGTGATGACCATCAGAAGAGAATTACAGGCCTGGAAGACAGATTGAATGACATGGAACGCTATCACAGAAGATGGAACTTGAGGCTGTATGGCTTGCCAGAGCAGGAAGGAGAAGATGTTAAACAGCGTGTGATTGACATCTGTAAGGCAGTCATTCAAGACCCAGAAGAGGATCTTCGCTCCCAAATTGATGTAAGCCACAGGATCGGGAGGAGAGAGGATGGTAAAACTCGACCGGTGATAACAAGATTTACATCAAGATCGACCAAAGAAAAGGTATGGAAATGCGCGAAGAATTCGGAATTTCTCAAAATAAAGAAGATAAAATTCGGCGAAGACTTGACCACGAAAGATAAAGAGACTCGCACTAAACTGTGGCCACAGATTGAAGAGGCACGGAAGCAAGGGAAGAGAGCCTTCTTCGTCGGAGCTAAAGCCAAAGCTAAAACCTCTGATGTGATCTAAAAGCAAAGTTGCCCATGGACTTTCGTTGAGAAGTTCAGTTGTATTCTAAAATACATCTAGTGATGTGCTGTTATATTTAATGTTTAACTGTTAAAAGGTCAGATTTGTAATCCCAAGTTTGCTCATTCTAATCAGTATTCAAAAGGTGAAGAAAATCATTTTCCCTTTTTGTTACACTTAAAACTCAAGGTTTTTTGTTTTTGTTTGTTTTAGTTAACTTGTTCTACTTTTCAATTTGTCTTTGTCATTTTATTCGCTTAATGTGAGGGGTATACGAGAACAGACTAAGAGGAAAGCTGTATTTTTATTTTGTAAAACTTTCAAGGCAGATTTTTATTTTCTTCAAGAAACACATTCTTTAGCTTCAGATTTTAATTTCTGGAAAAATCAGTGGGGAGACAATATCTGGATGGCAAACAGTAAATCTGCTGGCGTTGCCATATTAAAGGGCTCCTTTCAGGGAAAAATCCTTAAAAATGTTGTTCATGATTTAGGAAGATGGGTTATTGTAGTTATTGAATTTATGGAGAATATTTTCATTTTGGGTAATATATATGGTCATAATAATAGTCATAGAAACACAGACCTTTTTGTAGAATTTGATGAACAAATAAATGCCTTATTAAATTCCTTCATCAACGCTAAATTAATTTTGGGAGGTGACTGGAACTGCATAAGTGACCCCATCATAGACTGTCAACCTCAAAGATCCTTAAGAGGCAATTATGGAGAGTTTAATAATCTATGTATGCATTTAAACTGTTGTGACATATGGAGATTAAAAAATCCACAGCAAATCCAGTTCACTTGGAATAACAAAGATTTATCTAAGAGATCCAGGATTGACTTCTGGCTTATTTCAAATGAGTTACTAGACAGTGTGGAAGAAACCAAAATAGAACCCTCAGTATTTTCTGATCATAATATGATTACTTTAGTATTATGTATAAGGGGTCAATCAATAAAATATAAACCAAATTATTGGAAATTAAATAATACACTTTTGAGTGATAAAATCTTCAAAGAAAAAGCCAAAAAAATCATAAATGAAAATTTGATAGAAGCAAAAAAAGACAAAATATATGGCAAACATTGGGAATATACAAAATTTCAGATCCGTAATATGGCCATTGAAAGGGCAAAAGAATTATCTAAGGAAAAAAGATTGAGACAAGATAGAATACTCAAGGGAATAATTTATATCTATGAAAAAAATGAGCAATCACAAGCTGACATCAATACTTTATTTGAATTACAAGCTGAATTGGACAATATCTATCAAAATTTGGCACAGGGAGCCTTTATTCGTTCTAGGCGAAAATGGATAGAACATGGTGAAAGGAATACAAAATATTTTCATAATTTAGAAAAAAGAAATGTTAGTGTTAACAGTATTTATAAACTTAGAATTAATGATCAGATCTCTGAAAACTCCTCAAAAATGTCAAATTTTGTGGAAGATTTTTATAAAAAACGATATTCCGAACACAACAGTTGTCAGAGCTCATTTTTCCTCTCATGTATAAAAAGTGTGGCTCAAGGTATTGATGAAACTCAGAAGGACATTTGTGATCAAGACATATCCCTAGAAGAACTTAAAAAGAACATTATAAGCTAAAAGATAATAAATCCCCAGGGAATGATGGCCTAACAGGTGAATTTTATAAAGCATTTCAAGATTACATTTCTGAATTCTTATTATTAGTTTTTAAGGAGGCTATAGAAACCTGTAGGCTTCCCCCGACTATGTGTCAAGGCTAAATTACATTATTACCTAAACCCAATAAGGATTGCTTGCTTCTTGACAACTGGAGGCCTATAACCTTAATTAATAATGATGCAAAATTGTTGGCTCATATTTTTGCGCAAAGAATAAAGTTGTGCTTAGATACAATAATAGATGACAGTCAGTCTGGTTTTATGCAGTCCGTTCCTATTTCTGTTGGTCATGCAAACCATGGCTCTATGTATACATTACGATTCGTTTCAAGGCATCAAAATTATGGAAAAAGAAATGAAATGTTGTCAGCTAGCTGATGATACAGCTATTTTTTTAAAAGACAAATCACAGGTTAAAAAAGTTATAGAGTGTCTCAATGTATTTTCTAAAGCTTCAGGTTTATCTTTAAATGTTAAAAAATGTACTCTTTTTCCACTTAAAAACAATGATATTCCCTTAACTGAATTTGAAGGTATTCCAGTTAGGGAGGAAGTTACGAACCTTGGTATCAATATCTGTAAAAATCAATCAGACAGAGTGCAATCTAATTTCCAACCCCTTATGGTGAAAACGAAAAAGAGATTTGATATGTGGCTCATGGGGGATTTATCACTCAAAGGTAGAGTTCTTTTGTCCAAAACTGAGGGGCTGTCTCGTTTAGTCTATCCTGCAAAAGTGTTAGATGTGCCAAAATCTTTTATTAAAAAAATTGATTCAACCTTATTCAACTTTATATGGAAAAACAAGTCACACTATTTAAATAAAAATATATTATGTAATTCTTATAATCAAGGAGGTTTAAATGTGCTTGATTTTGGTACTTCTAATACAATTTTCAAGTTAAACTGGATTAAACATTATATTAAGCATACTGATAAACTATGGTATATTATTCCAAATCTTATTTTTGAAAAAGTTGGTGGTATAGAGTTCCTTTTAAAATGTGACTTTGAGGTTAACAAGCTCTATTCAGCTATCCAATTTTCATAGACAGGCTCTTTTATGTTGGCTTCTTATATACAAACATAACTTCTCCCCCCACAAGCAGTTAATCTGGAATAATAAAATGGTTAAATATAAGAATAAATCGATCTTCTACGACAATTGGATTAAAAATGATATTCTAATGGTCTCACAACTGATTAATAACGAGGGTTACTTACTTACATATACAGAGTTTTTAAACATATGTGGGATTCCAATAACTCCACGAGAATATAGTATTGTTTTTGATCCAATTCCAGTAGGTTTTTTGAGACTCTTGAGAGGTAGTAGTGAACCACATAAGCAATCAATGGATAAAAAACAGGTTTTGATAAACGGTATTGATATAAAAGATAGTAAATGTAATAATAAATTCTTCAGATGCTTGATTCACTGCCCTGCTACACCTCAAAATAAATACTTTTGGAATGAACACTTTGGAAATATTAATTGGAGATCATAAATGTAAATGGTCTGAAAGGATACCCAACATTTTCCATTTTAGGGCTGACATGAAGATTTATTTTGAAACACTGAAAGGACTTTCAAACCGCAAAGCAACCAGAACTATGGACATCTTCACCTCTTCGTTTTAATTATACACATATAACCCCTTTCTGTTATGTTATATTATATATATTTTTTTATCTTTTCTTTTCATTAATGTGTGAATCAATGTTCTTTAAATTCATTGATATGAATGTATACCTTTAATGTTCCTAATATCTTATGATGCTTTGGAATCATTTAGAATAGTATATGTGAAATATTTGTATCCATTGTTTTACCTCGTGTATAACTCTGAAAAAAAATAAAAAAATGCATCACAGCAAACATGGCACGCTCTGCAAAACAGTAGAATGAAGTCAACTAAGTGCAATCTGTAGTATCATTAAATAACATCATCAGTAGGCCTATATCTTCCATACTTTTCCATGCGCACGATAAGGTGTGAAAGTGGAATGCAGAAGCAGGACGGTTACCATGGTAACGAAGGACGCCTGCTTGTGCACACCAATGGAAATTGTTACATGAATTTACAAAACTATCAGATTAAAGTTGGAATATTAAATTTATTCGTCAAGTTTAAGTGTAACATCTTCATAAAATATATGGGTATGTGTTAATATAACGTATTTTGCTTCTAGGATATTTGATGTGCAGGTTCATCTGGAAGATATCAATACAGAAATCACCTTTAAGATGTTTATGACTTTGGGGACATTTACACATAAGTGGGCAGTGGAATGGGGGAAAACGCAAGGTCTTGAGGCGTGTTTTTAAAAGCTGAACTTCTTTTCAATTGAGCGCCGCGTTTTTAGAACGCCGAGACGCTGCAGAAGAGCGAGCGCAACGTCCGTCTAGTGCGCGTATGCCTAGAAAAGCAATGAAAAAGCGCGTTCTGTATGAACGGACCCTTACACAGATTTCCAGATGAAGTGTTCTTAAAACAGATCTGGAAAGGTGTGCTGTCTTATCATTCCTCCATCTATTTGAAATCCATGGATCACCCTTCTGTGTTGCTACTTGTTCATACACAAAAATATAAATAATTATATTGATTTATATCTTAATTTCTTTTCTTTTTTTAACTTACCGGGCGACTATGCAGGCTATGACAGCCGTCATTTACCCTGCCATACCCAGCTGATGCAAAGCGTAGGTTACTTTATATCTACACAGAGAGAAAGCCCTGTCTAGGCTCTTCTGTTGTGTCGAGCCATTCGTTATTTGTTTGATGAGAAAATGAAATGTAGCCTAGTTGCAATACACGCGTTAAATTTTGTAAGCTCCGTGCAACTGCAGCAGCAGAGGACTATTATTACTAGAATATTAGAAATCTAATACTCAAGCTGATTTCTCATTTTTCTACTCTTAATATTAAATAAAATAAAAACGACTGAACGAAAGATACACGGATTCTCTTGAACTACCACCGCGTTTGCGGTAGAAAACTACTGCAGTGCAGCCAAAATGCTCTGTTCGACTTTTCTGAGATCCTTTACTCTTCCCTGTGGATGACCTGTGACCTGACCTACTTTCTGTAAGATCTGAATTTTCCGCGGTTTGAATTTTAGAAAACTGAATTTGAAGTTCTGAATTTCTTCTTCATCTTGAAAACTTGAATCTGTATTTTTAAAAACTGAATATGAATTTGCAGTCAAAGAATTCAGAACAAAAAAATAGCTGTTTGAAAATATATGTCTAATAAATGTAAAAAACGAAATAAATTCGTTTAAGGAAATCAAATTCAGAACTATTTAAAATACCACATAGCCTACAATTCAAATTTGTTAGATTACACGTCTTGTAAATAAATCAAATAATTGACACAATTCAAATTCAAATCATATTGTCATATTATAAGCTCCATAAGACCACGGCTATGATACACACGCCGTTGACTGAGGTTGATTAATAGATTTATAAAAAAAATAATAGAAAAAAAAATAAATAAATACAAATCTGATACCTTTTTACAGCAGTTTAAAGTAGTGGCTGTTTTCAGCCACGAACATAATGAAAGGGTAGTGAATTTCAGGGCCGTGCAGAGACCTCTGGAGGGGCAGGTGCTCAAAGTATAAAAGGGGGCACATGGAACAAGGCTTTAAATAGGGCTGTGCTCAAAATATCAATACAGCAATATATCAATATGGATGATTCTGTATCGATACGGCAGCAAATGCATTGATGCAGTTTTGAAAAAGAAACAGAACAGAAAAGACTAATTTTAAGTTTAAAAGTAAAAAAAAAATTAATAATTATGTGTACATATTAATAACTCTGGGATTAGAAACTGAAGTATCTTAAGTTGCCCCAACCTGATGGCTTTTCCTTCTCTGTTCTAGCCTACAGAATAATAAAGAACAACTGTTATAGTAAACTGTGTAGGACAAAATCAACGTGGCCCACGTTTCGTTCAGTACAGTATAGTTTTATTTAATGCCATGTCAGCATCTGTGGCTATTTTCATGGCATAAACTGATTTACAAAAATACAAGAGTTACATTTATACAATGAAAATAAAAACAAAGCAAACAGAAAAAAATACAGCAATTAATACTTTACAATATTTTTAACATTAATGTGATACCTGTTTCTGGTAAATTCTTACTAAAGTCCTTAAATGAGTTTGCTGCCTTTGCTGTTGTTGTTGTTACTGCTGCTGATGATGATGATGATGATGATGATGATGATACTGCTGGAGTTGATCTGAGACTGTAGACATTAAAACAAACATATAGGAGATATATTAGCTGATTAAACCATTTTTATGTGACCATGACAAGATGTAAAGATAGCTGACAGTGTTTGGAACTGGCTCACTAGCTCACTGACCTGCTGTAAAGCTGCAGATTCTGCCCAGGCTGTTAGGGGAGATGTTCACAGAGGCTGCTGCACACAAAACATAAGATACTGGTAAGCCTTACCAGTGTAGTGATCATTTTTAAGGCACTCTACGTTTTTTAAATAAATATTGTAATAATAATAGTTTAAAGTACAAATAACATAAAAAGACCAGACCCTCGACACCCGTGAAACTTTTCTCCCTAAACAGCAAGCTAACGTAACTTCTACAGCCTACACACAGACAGCAATGTAAACAACATTTCTGCATGCTCTCTTCACGTCGTTCTTGTAAAATAACAATAATAAGTAAACAAACATCATAAGCACTTCGCTAAAAATGAAACACCACTTACCAGCAGCCGCAGAGTTGAAGATATCCTGTGGTAGTGCGCGTAGCCGCGCGAATTTTAAAAATGCGCGTGCACTGCAGCGAGAGGAATCGTCCCGGTTGAGTTCGTCAGGTGAAAGGTCATCATGTGGGTCATTTTAT
Organism: Leuciscus leuciscus; assembly: GCF_965113295.1. Classification (NCBI taxonomy): domain Eukaryota; kingdom Metazoa; phylum Chordata; class Actinopteri; order Cypriniformes; family Leuciscidae; genus Leuciscus; species Leuciscus leuciscus. The sequence continues at coordinate 36,088,168 of NC_138741.1, forward strand.
TTACGGCTAAATTATTATTCATTAATTTTACTAATAGTTAGATTGGGCAGGCATCCACAAAAGGGCCTTTAATTACAAAAAAAGGAGAGGAAATTTTGCCTTGACAAAAGGGCACTTTGGGCACCAAGGGGCAAAAGGGCAGGTGCTCGAGCACCCAACGCCCCCCCCTCCCCCCCTCTGCACGTGCCTGGTGAATTTGAACAATGCACAAGGGTTAAATATGCGTGTTTGACCGCTGCAGAGCAGCAGATGTGACGTCACAGTCGAGTTCCATATGACGTCACAGACTGAGTTCAGTTCAGCAGGGATTATCAGACTCAGACTCACTAACAGATGAAAGTGTTACAAACGCAATCTACCGCTTTAAACAACAGTAAAATAGTGTCTACACAGCTCGTTGAGATTCAGAATCTGACAGAATACGGTGTCATTTAATATATTTACGATATAAATTGAGTTACTTGACGGAATCTTCAGCTCAGGTGGTCATAACTGTAGTTCAGTAAAGTTATATATAAATATTATGTCTCCAAAGTTCCTATTGAAGCTGGACAGCTTGTCCCTGGAGGCGAAGGACCGGACAGCCGCTTGGCAGGACCACACAAAAGGTACGGAGTAAATACACATCAGAACTAACACATAATGAATCCGACTTCAATGGTAGGACTTGTATGGCACAGCATATCAGCATTACTGGGCTTGTAATGGGCTCTCGGAGCACAGGATGCTTATATTTGAAACTTTGCTAGAGATGAAGAATGTTTTTTACAATATAGAGAAGATGGTGCTCTAGAAAACATCATTGTTATATTGTCCCAGCAGCATACGACCAGCGGCGCTGGTTAGCCATCTTTTTACCACAGTATTTGCTGTAAAACCATAGAAACTAACACAATGAACCATGGTTTTACTACAACAATTATGGTTTATCTATGATTGTTGTAATAAAACCGTAACTACAAAAAACGTATGGTTACTATAGTTATGATTAACGTTACCATACTTTTACTTTAGGTTTACTGCAATATTAAACTAAGTTGAACCATGGTATGAACAAAAAAATAACAACATGGATACAGTTTTACCATAGTAAAACCATAGATCTAGTACTTTTCACAATACATATAGTTTCAAAGCCACTTTAAGGTTACAATCATAAAATATCCTTTAATCTGCCAGAAGTGACTGTGACACAACAAAGAAATGTCCATATGGAAATAGCTCTAAGATAATACAAGTCAGGACTTTAAAGTCATGTTCAGTTAAATAGACAAAATTAAGCTGTACTTCAACATTTTTTAAGGGCAATTTCGCAGATTTTTTGCATCTGCACAAACTCGCTAGATCAGAAATCCAACATGGTGGCCATTTGCAACGAGCCCATTTCTCTAGTGTTCTTGGAACATGAACTAGTGAATCATTGAGCTGTAATCTGTGCTAATAAAACAGATGTTTCTAATCAATATTTGTTGTTTGCAGAAAAAAAGACAAAAGGGAAGAACTTCCTCTGGAGAGGATGTAAGGCTGTGAAACGTTCCTTCCAAACCCTCAAATCACGGGCTCATCTATACACACCCAGCGTAGAGCCGCTAGCCGGCACAGATGGTGAGTCTCCAGTTATTACCACCCTGATTCATGGCCATTTCAGCCTGATGTTTCTGGTGTTAGTCTTCATTTTTCCTTCTCTACTCCTGTTGGCTCCTCAAATATGCATTTAAATGTTTTGTTTGTTTGTTTTGTTAAACACCATTTGAAAAACCCATATATTTATGTAGTGTATTCTGATGGTTGAGAATTCTTTCTGTTTTTCTTTTTGTTACATTTTTACTGAACTGTACTGTAAATGTGTCTTATGGTGTGACATAACAAAAACTAAGAAAAATAATACTCCTAATACAAATAGCATGAGAGATATTTATTTTCATTGTTAGACACTTATTTTCATATAGTGTTTATGTAGTGTAGGAACGGATTATGTCATGGTTGTGCCCTGGGCATGGATGTGTTTGGGTTCCTGTCATAGTTTTAACAAATATGCCTTGTATAATTTGTAAAACATTTTTTTAATTATAACATGATAACATTTTTATTGTAATTATAACAAAATATAAAATATCTTCCACTTAAAACAATAATACATGTTAAATAAAAAAAAACAAATTATAACGAATAGGCTGTAACGTTTTCCAGCTCTGGGAGAGACTGCGACACCAAACATATACTATCATACTGTATAGTACAAGGTTTAAAACATTTAAATAGACACATCAAGTAGTGTGAATGTGTGTGATTCAGTAGCTTATAGTTGAGATTAGGCTCTTGACAAGCGATTTCTGAGAGACGCACAGAGAGACGGCAGCGCGGCTGGTTGGTTTCATTCATAGCCTATAGTTTGCACTCATTCGCGTATCATATTGTACAACTTTTTTTATATTTAAATGCACATATCAAACAGTAGAAAATGTGTATGATGTAGTGTCTTAGTTGATAGTAGCTTACTCTTGAGTTGATAGCTCTGATTTCACACTGAGTTCACACTCATTTGTGTATCATATAGTGGTTTAAAAAGTTTAAATAGACACATCAAGTAGTGTGAATGTGTGTGATTCAGTAGCTTATAGTTGAGATTAGGCTCTTGTCAAAAGAAAAGTAGAAAATGTGCAGTATGTAGTATTTTCAAGTATTTTATTTGATCGGCTGTTATTGATAAAGCTCTGATTTCTGAGACGCATAAGGCAGCACGATTGATTTGTGATCATGCTGTGCTCATTTCAGTCACAGAGTTCACACTCGTTCACATCACACACTCATTATTGAGTAGTTTATTAGAGGTTTATACAGAGCTCTCAAGTTGTATCAAGAGTTTGGAGTGAGATCTGTTAGGGGACGAGCCACCCACATATTTGCAGCAGCGGCCCCTCGGCCCCACCAAATTTGCTTCATTTTTTGCTAGCAGTTCAATTTTACCTATTGTTCATAATTGACCAGCATAATATAATTCTCATACTCTGACATCACGTAAAGTAACTTTGATTTGCAGAAGATCAGAAATCAAAAGACTGAAGTTTTTTAAGATTCTTTAAATGGATATTTTATTTTTATTTTATGTATTTCTGTGCTATAGTTTATTTTTAAATGTAGTTATATTTGCATATTTGTATATTTACAGTAGGCATAATTGGTCGGGGAATCACACATGCGTATGTTCATGCACCATGAGTCAATTTACTCTTCATGTACAAAGTGTATTTAATGAAAGTGTATTTCATTCACATGATTTAAACATGCATGCATTTAAATGTCATTTACTCATGGAATAGTAATATAGATCTTAGTATTATTTTAAGTGATGTATCATAATCTATAAACAACTATTAAAGATCATTCTCTGGTTTCTCTGGCTCTCTGCACTGGCGTCTGCACAAACTCGCTAGATCAGAAATCCAACATGGCGCCCATTTGCAACGAGCCCATTTCTCTAGTGTTCTTGGAACATGAACTAGTGAATCATTGAGCTGTAATCTGTGCTAATAAAACAGATGTTTCTATCAATATTTGTTGTTTGCAGAAAAAAAGACAAAAGGGAAGAACTTCCTCTGGAGAGGATGTAAGGCTGTGAAACGTTCCTTCCAAACCCTCAAAACCAAAGTGTTTCCTCTTGAGGCTGAGCAGAAATCACGGGCTCATCTATACACACCCAGCGTAGAGCCGCTAGCCGGCACAGATGCGCTCGAGTCCGAGCCGACAGATGGTGAGTCTCCAGTTATTACCACCCTGATTCATGGCCATTTCAGCCTGATGTTTCTGGTGTTAGTCTTCATTTTTCCTTCTCTACTCCTGTTGGCTCCTCAAATATGCATTTAAATGTTTTGTTTGTTTGTTTTGTTAAACACCATTTTAAAAACCCATATATTTATGTAGTGAAGTCTGATGGTTGAGAATTCTTTCTGTTTTTCTTTTTGTTACATTTTTACTGAACTGTACTGTAAATGTGTCTTATGGTGTGACATAACAAAAATGATGGAAAAAAAAAATCTCTTAATAATAGCATGAGAAAGATTTAACTTCATTGTTTGACACTTATTGTCCAAAATGTTTTCTTATAATGAAGTATTAGGAGTTCCTTCCACTGGAACTAAGGGGCCAAGCCCAACCCCTGTAAAACAACCCCACACCATAATCCCCCCCCCCCCCAGACACGGCGTCAGCCGATTTTGCCGGGGCTTCAGCCCTGAATGTGTTTTGAAAAGTTGACTGACAAATATGAAACCGGACAATAGCCTATGTAAACCCCCGAAATCATAAGTTGCCATATTTCATCGTGCTTCGGCTTTGCTGCTGTCTCTGACTGGTGATTGTTGAAATCTGTCTCACACAGAGACGCACCTCGTGAGTGATTTCAGCCTGTCCTAGAATATCTCCAGGATTTGCGCGTAAAAGCAAACAGTCTCACAGCAATACATTTTTTTAAATAAATAACGCAGTCAGCACCGCCGCACAGTCCTCTGTCAGAAGAGATGTTGTCAGGCTATATGTCAGTAAAACTCAGAAAAACGAACTTCTTGTCGTGTCAGCCGTGTGCTTGCGGCGCGCACTCTTCAATATCACACGCAAATGTGGCGCACCCTGTATCACGCAAAAGAAACTACGAGCATGTAACGTCGTGTTCTGCCGTCAATTAAGTATTGAGATAACCAAAAGGGAGATTAAAGCTGCGTCAAAACTCTATGTCGGGGCTTTTGTATTCATTTGTAGACTACATAAATGTTACACATTTTGGCGTAGCCCTTCTCATTTTTCATTATTAATATTCTAACATTTGATCAATATTGAAAAGTCATCAAAACTGACTCATGTCATAAAAATAATAATTTTGTGACCAAAAATGTGAAAAATACATGTAGCCTAAATGATCGTTCATGAGATTCTTTTAACTATAAGCAACTCAATTTGTCTAGATCTGTAATATTATTTCCTTTGTATAATGAGCTTGTCTTTGTTTTCAATTATCTTATATTTTTATTGTGAGTGTGAACTGCTGCACAGTCGTGTAATTTAGTCAGCTTGATTAACATTATTACAATTTATCCCTATATAACACAGATGTTCTTTGCTAATTACAGAAACTATAAGCAAAATTCTTTAGTATAAATATATATTTTTAAAATGTATATATATATTTGTATGCTCCTCGAATGTGTTGGAGTATTTCACCAGTCATTCTCGTCATCCTCAGGTTTGTTCCTCTCTGAGATCCATGTTGAGTGGAGATGTAGAGATTCGTTGAGTCTGAGCAGCCGAGACTCGAACAGTGTCGATGTATTGGAGAGCCCAAACCAACAGGGTTTGTCCAGGTTCAACAACCTCAATCCGCACCCGACCCAGACACAGAGCCAGGATCTTCCCGGATCATTAACATCTCTGTTTTCTGAGTTTTCTGTGTCCACAGGTCAGGCTCACGGGACGAGGGCGAAGCAGAACCCAGATGATAGACGTCCGTCCACTTCATCTGAACACTCTCTCACAGGTCAGAATAGGCTTTTAATAAAGAAGTAATGGCTTAGTTTCTATTTCTATTTTCAATGGCTGATTTGTCATTGAAAATAGAAAGTTGAACCAACTAAAGTAACGGTAACACTTTATTTTGATGGTCCCTTTTGAACATTCTGTCGACTATAAGTAACTTTGCAACTACATGTCAACTTATTCTAACCCTAACCCTACCAGTCTACTAATACTCTACTAATACTCTAATGAGAGTTAGTAGACTTGTAGGTGCAATGTTACTTATAGACAACCGAATATCTTAAAGGGACCAAAATAAAGTGAAACCAAAGTAACAATTTGATGTGACCACTGACTGATTATTAATATTATAAAAAATATATAAAACAAAAACAGTTTTTGATGTGTGAAATGTTCCATCCTCAGGATCCTGGAGAACTGGTTCCACAGATTCTTCTCTGGGCTTCACGTCATCCTCAGGTTTGTCCAGGTCCAACTACCTCAAAGGGTTTCTGTGTCCTCCGCTGCCGGGTCAAGTTCCTGTCGAGCCAACAGAGACTTCAGATGGTATATTTAGTATAAATATACATTTCTAAAATGTATAAATATATATATTTGTATGGTCCTCGAATGTGTTGGAGTATTTCACCAGTCATTCTTCTCCTGGCATCACGTCATCCTCAGGTTCGTTCCTCTCTGAGGTCCATGTCAAGAGGAGATGTAGAGATTCGTTGAGTCTGAGCAGCCGAGACTCGAACAGTGTCGATGGATTGGAGAGCCCAAACCAACAGGGTTTGTCCAGGTTCAACAACCTCAATCCGCACCCGACCCAGACACAGAGCCAGGATCTTCCCGGATCATTAACATCTCTGTTTTCTGAGTTTTCTGTGTCCACAGGTCAGGCTCACGGGACGAGGGCGAAGCAGAACCCAGATGATAGACGTCCGTCCACTTCATCTGAACACTCTCTCACAGGTCAGAAAAGGCTTTTAATAAAGAAGTAATGGCTTAGTTTCTATTTCTATTTTCAATGGCTGATTTGTCATTGAAAATAGAAAGTTGAACCAACTAAAGTAACGGTAACACTTTATTTTGATGGTCCCTTTTGAACATTCTGTCGACTATAAGTAACTTTGCAACTACATGTCAACTTATTCTAACCCTAACCCTACCAGTCTACTAATACTCTACTAATACTCTAATGAGAGTTATTAGACTTGTAGGTGCAATGTTACTTATAGACAACCGAATATCTTAAAGGGACCAAAATAAAGTGAAACCAAAGTAACAATTTGATGTGACCACTGACTGATTATTAATATTATAAAAAATATATAAAACAAAAACAGTTTTTGATGTGTGAAATGTTCCATCCTCAGGATCCTGGAGAACTGGTTCCACAGATTCTTCTCTGGGCTTCACGTCATCCTTAGGTTTGTCCAGGTCCAACAACCTCGAAGGGTTTCTGTGTCCTCCACTGCCGGGTCAAGTTCCTGTCGAGCCAACAGAGACTTCAGATGGTATATTTAGTATAAATATACATTTCTAAAATGTATAAATATATATATTTGTATGGTCCTCGAATGTGTTGGAGTATTTCACCAGTCATTCTTCTCCTGGCATCACGTCATCCTCAGGTTCGTTCCTCTCTGAGGTCCATGTCAAGAGGAGATGTAGAGATTCGTTGAGTCTGAGCAGCCGAGACTCGAACAGCGTCGATGGATTGGAGAGCCCAAACCAACAGGGTTTGTCCAGGTCCGACAACCTCGAAGGGTTTCTGTGTCCTCCGCTGCTGGGTCAAGTTCCTGTCGAGCCAACAGAGACTTCAGATGGTATATTTAGTATAAATATACATTTCTAAAATGTATAAATATATATATTTGTATGGTCCTCGAATGTGTTGGAGTATTTCACCAGTCATTCTTCTCCTGGCATCACGTCATCCTCAGGTTCGTTCCTCTCTGAGGTCCATGTCAAGAGGAGATGTAGAGATTCGTTGAGTCTGAGCAGCCGAGACTCGAACAGCGTCGATGGATTGGAGAGCCCAAACCAACAGGGTTTGTCCATGTCCAACAACCTCAATCCGCACCCGACCCAGACACAGAGCCAGGATCTTCCCGGATCATTAACATCTCTGTTTTCTGAGTTTTCTGTGTCCACAGGTCAGGCTCACGGGACGAGGGCGAAGCAGAACCCAGATGATAGACGTCCGTCCACTTCATCTTGCAGAGGTCAGAATAGGCTTTTAATAAAGAAGTAATGGCTTAGTTTCTATTTCTATTTTCAATGGCTGATTTGTCATTGAAAATAGAAAGTTGAACCAACTAAAGTAACGGTAATACTTTATTTTGATGGTCCCTTTTGAACATTCTGTCGACTATAAGTAACTTTGCAACTACATGTCGACTAACTCTCATTAGAGCATTAGTAGACTCTCTGCTTAATATCTGCAAACTCTTTATTGTGATGCTCCTCCAACAGACACTCTACTGACTACAAGTAACTTTACAACTACGTGTCAACTTATTCTAACCCTAACCCTACCAGTCTACTAATACTCTACTAATACTCTAATGAGAGTTAGTAGACTTGTAGGTGCAGTGTCACTTATAGTCAACAGAATGTGTTAAAGGGACCATCAAAATAAAGTGAAACCTATTTTTTTTTAGAAATGTTTTAATTGGACGTTCATCTAAAATTTTCAGAACATACCGAGCACGTTCAAAAGTAACGTTCCCATAATGCAAAATTATAAAATAGAATGTTCCTTTAACCAAGAAAAAACATTTTTGAAACGTTGGAAAAACTGGACGTTTTGAATGTTTAGGGAACATTTAGAAATAAAGTTTTCTTAATTTAATGGGAATGTAAGCTAAACGCTCTCAATAAGGCATGAACTTGATGGCACTTGCGCTGTCTGACACACACCAGAAACACACACACAGAAAGCCGCTTCTCAGACAGCATACGATCCAGAAAATAATTCAATTTCACCACTTATTTCTCTTGAATTGTCAAATACACGCAAAATCGTCAAAATGGCTGTCGTGCCGAGCATTACAGAGTCGATTATGTCATAAATAAGACATTGCTATGCATTTAATAAAAGTCAATGCTTAATATAATATAAATATATTTTAAGATATGGCCCATATGATCTTTGCCATTACCAGAACTGAGCCACACATGTGCCAGAGTTGGCCAAATGAAGCCTGGAAATGTATGTTTTCTTTTTAATAAAAGATCAGATAAAATAAGAAAAATAACTTTATCGTTGACACGGAATCACCAGGCTCCGCCCTCGTAATCGAGATAATTGTGAAATAAAATGACTATAATTATTAAAATTGTGAATTGAAATAAGATGTTGGGACATTTATGCAGGCATTAAGCAGAAGTCAGGGGGATAGTGTGAAAAATCCCATTACTTTAGATTTGTAACATTACAGATAAGAATTTAACAGTAAAATGTAAGTTATGTCATTATATCATTGCTTAATTTGACATGTGTGTGTCTAATAGTTGTTTTCAATTGTTTTTTCTTTTCAATTCTTTTCAAATAATTATTTCTTATTCTTCTATTATTTTAACCAGTATTATCTTGTTTTCCACTCAAAGTAAGGCTTGTTTTTAGAGAATATTAAAATTATTTCCCCCATTATAATATTATTTTCTCGACCAGCACTGATATTTAGAAAAAACAAAACAAACAATGGATCTAGCAAGCTAATAATTGTCTCATATTTTTCTGTTTGTTTTTCAGAGTCCTTTGAGTCTCTCTATAATGTGGGAAAGATGATTGGATCCGGAGGATTTGGCAAGGTGTACCTGGGAACACGCAGATTTGATGGCAAAAAGGTCAATCTTACTTAATTGTACAAACATTTTGCTCTTGCAAAACACATTTAAAACAATGTACAGATGGTTTAATACTTAGTGCAATGTCAGGCGCTTGAATACTGTTACTGTTATTGAAACTGGGTTTTTGTTTTGCAGGTTGCCATCAAGCGGATGCGCAAGATAGACAACAAACGTTATCTTAATATTGTAAGTTGGCCAAAATCTGAATGTGTATTGAGTTGTTTAAGTGCAGATTACTGTAGTTAATACACCCGTAGGCAGTGTTGGGAAAGTTCACTTTCTACATGAACTAGTTCAAAGTTCAGTTGACAAATTTTAAAATGAACTAGTTCAGTTCATAGTTCATACTCAAAATTTTACTCTGAGTTCACAGTTCCAAAAATGAACTAGTTCATAGTTCTTTTTTTCCATGTTGCTGCGAGATATAATTTTTCAAAATTATTGCCACAGCCCATATAGAACCACAGACAATTATTTTATCAGTTTTAACACTGAAGCTATGCGTCAGATTTTTCCCATCCTCACCGACCTTGTCATAAAACTTGTTTAAATGATCATACGACGCCTCCTTGCTGATTTTCGTTTTGATTTGTAACGTAAGTGATGAGTCATTCATGAACGATCCATTCATTGCGTTTGTCACGTGACAAATGAACGAAAGACTCAGAAGGTAAAGTAATTATTTATGTTCCCTGTAAACGATTTTTGACTGCATTATAATGATTTCTTAATTCAGAATATGATCAAGATTGCGTAGGTTTATGTGTTCTGGGAATTTGCCAGTTAATAGTATAACATTTAAAGCCCATTAAATGAATGAAATGACTCGAAAAAAGATTTGTTCATTTTGATGAACGAGATCGAACAAGAGAGTCAGTAGACACTGGTGGCTGGTGTTGCCAGATTGGGTGTTTTTTCCACTACATATTAAAGGGTTAGTTCACCCAAAAATGAAAATTCTGTCAGTAATCACTCACCCTCATGTTGTTCCAACCCCGTAAGACTTTCATTCATCTTCGGAACACAAATTAAGATATTTTTGATGAAATCTGAGAGCTGGCTCACTCATCCATAGGCTTCTATGGGATCGAAACTTGTCAGCCCAGAAAAGTTAAAATATTCCACATGACTACAGTTGCTCAACCACAAGCTTATCAAGCGACGAGAATACTTTTTGCGCGCAAAAAAACAAAAATAACGACTTTATTCAAGTATTAATTTTCGTCTGTGTGGGCCTGAATTAATTCACGTAGTGTAACAGCGCAGCGCATCTGGGTTGTACGTCACACGTAGGCTCACTATTGGCCGATGCTGGTCATGTGTGTGATGCGTGTGACGTACAACACAGACGCCCTGCGCTGTTACACTACGTGAATTCATTCAGGCCCACACAGACGAAAATTAATACTTGAATTAAAGCTGCAAGCAGCGATGAAAGGGCCCTCGCACCCGTGCCATCGTCACTCGTTGGCTTTAGGAAGACAGAGCATGGTTGGGCAATGTGCATTTAAGGAGGTATACAGTATATAGTAGTTGCTAGCATGTTTAGTATGTTTTTAGCATGCTTAGTACACAATAGGTATGTGGTTAGTACTGCATTACTGTGTTAACCAGTTCAGTTTCTGTTGGCAGTAGGTGGGGTTATATATCTGAATATTGCTTTGTAGATGTGTTCAGTGCAGGACTTTTATCAAGTATGTGAAGTTTGGGGCAGATTGGATATTGTATGTTTGAGTTACAGCAAATTCATATTTAATTGTAGTAATAGTATGGTTTAGTACTTATAGTGTTTACTAGTATGTTTTAGCATGTTTCTAGTATGTTGGTAGGATGTTAAGCACCTACTGGCATTTTTTTTTATATGTTATTAGGAGTCCACAACAGTGTTTAACATGTCACTTCCTGTTGCCAGCAGGTGGCGCATTGACTGTAACTGAATATGAGCATTGTCATGTGTTCAAGACAGAACGCTTATCAAAAGTGTGAAGTTTGGCGCAGATTGGACATTGCCTTCTTGAGTAACAACAACATCCTGTTTCATTATATTAGCATGCTTTAGCACTTAGCTTAGTATTGCTAGCATGTTTTAACATGTTTCTAGCATGTTTAGAAGTCAATGGTATTTTTAACATGTTGCTAGAACGGCATCAACGTGTTAAACATGACACTTCCTGTTACCAGTAGGTGGCACTATTACTATAACTGAATATTCTCATGTAGATGTGTTCAGGCCATGACTCTTATCAAACGTGTGAAGTTTGGGGCAGACTGGACATTCCGTGCCTGTGTTACAGCAAATTCCTATTTAATTGCAGTATTAGCATGCTTTAGCACTAAGCTAAGTGTTTGCTAGCATTTTTTAACATGTTTCTAGTATGTTGTTAGCATGTTTAGCACATGCTGGAACTTTTTTATATGTTATTAGGAGTCCACAACAGTGTTTAACATGTCACTTCCTGTTGCCAGCAGGTGGCGCTATGACTGTAACTGAATATGAGCATGGTCATGTGTTCAGGACAGAACGCTTATCAAAAGAGTGAAGTTTGGCGCAGATTGGACATTGCCTTCTTGAGTAACAACAACATCCTGTTTCATTGAATTAACATGCTTTAGCACTTAGCTAAGTTTTGCTAGCATGTTTTAACATGTTTCTAGCATGTTTAGAAGTCAATGGCATTTTTAACATGTTGCTAGAACGGCATCAACGTGTTAAACATGACACTTCCTGTTACCAGTAGGTGGCGCTATTACTATAACTGAATATTCTCATGTAGATGTGTTCAGGCCATGACTCTTATCAAACGTGTGACGTTTGGGGCAGACTGGACATTCCGTGCCTGTGTTTCAGCAAATTCCTATTTAATTGCAGTATTAGCATGCTTAAGCACTAAGCTAAGTGTTTGCTAGCATGTTTTAACATGTTTCTAGTATGTTGTTAGCATGTTTAGCACATGCTGGAACTTTTTTATATGTTATTAGGAGTCCACAACAGTGTTTAACATGTCACTTCCTGTTGCCAGCAGGTGGCGCTATGACTGTAACTGAATATGAGCATGGTCATGTGTCCAGGACAGAACGCTTATCAAAAGTGTGAAGTTTGGCGCAGATTGGACATTGCCTTCTTGAGTAACAACAACATCCTGTTTCATTGAATTAGCATGCTTTAGCACTTAGCTAAGTATTGCTAGCATGTTTTAACATGTTTCTAGCATGTTTAGAAGTCAATGGCATTTTTAACATGTTGCTAGAATGGCATCAACGTGTTAAACATGACACTTCCTGTTACCAGTAGGTGGCGCTATTACTATAACTGAATATTCTCATGTAGATGTGTTCAGGACAGAACGATTATCAAAAGTGTGAAGTTTGGGGCAGATTGGACATTCCATGCCTGAGTTACAGCAAATTCCTATTTAATTGCAAAAATAGCATGCTTTAGCACTTAGCTAAGAGTTTGCTAGCATGTTTTAGCATGCTTCTAGTATGTTGTTAGCATGTTTAGCACTTGCTGGCACTTTTTTATATGTTATTAGGAGTCCATAACAGTGTTAAACATGTCACTTCCTGTTGCCAGCAGGTGGCGCTATGACTATAACTGAATATGAGCATGGTCATGTGTTCAGGACAGAACGCTTATCAAACGTGTGAAGTTCGGGGCAGATTGGACATTCCATGCCTGAGTTACAGCAACTTCCTGTTTCATGGCGAAACATCGAAATTTGTCAGGCCGCCGAGGACCCGCCCTTCGACGAAAACTCAAGATCTTCGCAATTTAACGTCGCAAAGGCCTTAAGATTACACTCACCAAATTTGAAGATGATCAGATTAAAACTGTAGGAGGAGTTCGTTAAAGTACGAGGCATGAAAATGGCAAAAACTGCACAAAAATCTGAGAGGAAGTTCAAAATGGCTGACTTCCTGTTGTGTTTAGGGCTATGCTCCAAGAGACTTTTTTGTAGGTATTAGGTGATTACATGTATGTACCGAATTTCGTGCACGTACGTGGAACGTTGCGGGAGGCGCACTCCGTTGAACTTTTATAGGTGGCGCTATCGAGCCATTTTGCCCCGTCCAATTCTGAAACCTATATCAGATGTAAATTTTCGCCAGTTCTGACGCGTGTGCAAAGTTTTGTGAGTTTTCGAGCATGTTTAGGCCCTCAAAAATGCAATTAAATGCGGAGAATAATAATAATAATAAACAGAGCAATTCCAAGAGGGTCCTCACACCATCGGTGCTCGGGCCCTAATAAAGTCGTTATTTTTGTTGTTGTTTTTTTGCGCACAAGTATTCTCGTCGCTTGATAAACTTATGGTTGAGCTACTGTAGTCACTTGGACTATTTTCGCGATGTCTTTACTAACTTTCTGGGTTTGCAAGTTTCAATCCCATAGAAGCCTATGGAGCAGTGATCCAGCTCTCAGATTTAATCAAAAATATCTTAATTTGTGCTCCGAAGATGAACGAAAGTCTTACGGGGTTGGAACAACATGAAGGTGAGTGATTACTGACAGAATTTTCATTTTTGGGTGAACTAACCCTTTAAGGCCAGTTTACGGTGTGTTTTAGCCGGGTTTTCGCCTGGAAGGCTCTATAGAAATCTGGCACTCTATTGAACGAAGTTAAACTGAGAGAGCGTGGCGTTCACAGACACCAGAATGAACGAGTTCAATGAACGCGTTCAGGCACAACACTGCCCGTAGGAAGCATTAGGTGTAAATGTGATCAACAAATAAGCCTAGAGGCACCAAAATAACTTTTGAACGGATCTAAAAAGATCAAAGAAAAGTACATTTCAAAATGATATGTTTTCTTCAGATTTTTACCCAGCTAACCTTCTATCTGCTACTTCTCTCTAGCCTGGGAATCCCGAACCTCTCGTTACAGAAGTGGCGCTGCTGATGATGATGAGGCGAGAACCCATAAGCCCCTTCGTCATACAGCTATACGAGTGGTTTGAAGATCCTAGAGATTTCACTCTGGTTATGGAGTATCCCAAACCCTACGAGAACTTGCTGGACCTCATCACTCGTTTTCATCATTTGTCTGAAGCAACAGCACGGGTCATCATGAGACAGGCTGTGCTGGCAGTGCAACACTGCATCCATCGTGGCGTTTTTCATAATGACATTCATGTGCAGAATTTTCTGTTGAAGAAACCCCCGCTACAGCTCAAGCTGATAGACTTTGGATCCGGTCAGCTGTTTAGTAGCGATGGCTACGACAGCAAAATATACATGGGTGAGCATTCTGGGAGTGTGGAAACCTGAATGTAGTGACTTACTAATTATTTGATGCTTTAAAAAAAAAGCTCAACAATGTGCAAATGTCTTTCTTACAGGAATGGAAGATTACTGCCCACCTGAAGTCTTGACAGAGCCTCGATTCCACGCCGTCCCAGCAAATGTCTGGTCTCTAGGAGTGTTGCTGTACGAGATGGTGAACGGATGTTCTCCTTTTCGTGATAGACCGGAAATCAAACGAGCCAAAGTTACATTTCAGAACCCAAAATTATCCAAAGGTGAGTGAATAATATTGATAACATTGATAAACACACACATAAAGCAAAGGCTATGTACAGAAACAGTTAAAGGTGAAGTATGTAAGATGTTTTATATATAGCTCAACGTATAGCGAGAGTTTGGGGCGAGAGCCGTGGGAAAAGAAATGCAGCTTTAGTGACAGAAGTGAAAGCCAAAATTCACTGCATTTATTCCTTCAAAGATTAAACAGCTCATGAACACGTCAAAGTGAACAGAGCATTGTGATGCGCAAAGGCACATTTTCATAAAGACAAGCGCAACACAGCTGAAATTATTACTAATATGTTGGACCTGAAACATGCCTTCACATGAACCAGTAAGAGCTGCGTTTGTGATGTTTGAGTCGGGGAAGACGCGATGCACGGAAGAAGGGGCCTTTGCAAGAAAATATGTAATATATGTAAAAAATATATATTTTTGAAAATATGCTTTATTTTGTCATTTATTCCACTCGCTGCCACTAGTCTCGCAGAAACGACATACTTCACTTTTAAACTAACGATAAGGAACATTTTACAGTATATTAATCATGTTTTAGATGCTGTTTTCAAAAATGCCAGGTCACATGCTCATGACTAACCAGCTCTCTCCTTATTGTACAGAATGCAGGGATCTGATTAGCCAGTGTCTAGCCAGGGATCCAACTAAACGCCCGACGTTAGAGCACATGTTACAACATCAATGGATTAGAAATGGTCTACAGTAGATTGGAGAAGTTCAGGAGATTCACTCCATCAGTTTCAGGTGTGAGGAAGTGTAACAGGCAGAGGTAGGATTATTATATGTTGTCTTAAAGCAACACTATGTAACTTTTCAACCTTCATAATATATTTCCAAGATCCTTGTGATGGTACATCGACTTACAATAGGTTGAATGACACGTCTGCCATAGCCTGACAGGGTCTGTATCGCTTTTACTGGCACTATGTAACTTCGGGGTTCGGGTAGTAACCAGAGCACAAAAAGAACTACAAAATTCGACTGCTTTACGGCATACGTCACTTCCCCCACCACTTCGTCAAATTTGGACGTGAGAGGCCAACCAGCGTTTGTTTTCGGCTTTCGTGCGTATGTTTTTGTCATGGAGGCTGTTTACACCTGGCCACTTCATGCGTTTTCTCAGATCGGATAGCTATCCGATCGTGAAAAGTCCAGGTTTAAATGCCCTCCGAAACGCATTTGAGACGGATTTGAATCCGATCCCTCAAACCACTTCTGAGATCTGAGACGCATTCCAGACGAAACTGGACAAGTGTAAATGCATATGGTTGTTGAAACCACATATGTAAATTGTACTCCTCCCAAAAATGCTTAAAAAAAAAACATAATAAAGCCAACGTGCAAACTATCGCAAATCAAAGTGAAAGTAAGTCGCAGACACTTAACACACAATCTTCATCATTAAAAGTAAAGAAATGAAATGATCTTACCAGGGCTGTTACTGCTCTCTCTTATTGCGGTGACGTGCACTCCATTAAATCTGCATATAGCGCGAGAATTGAAGATCGAATTTAAATCCGTTTCGCAAAAATACATTTATGTGACCAGGTGTAAATGGAATCGTTTTGATAAATCAGATAGCTATGCCTCACGAATTAGTTTGCCAGCTGAACTCAGGTGTTGTGAGGTGTATTTATCACGTAGTCCTGAGGGATATCAGACAACGCCGTTTGATGTTGATTCCTGCGATTATCATGAGAACAGCTTTCAATATCTCACATAATTATCAGGACATAAATAAGCCTAACGTAGAGGTTGTAAATAGTGTAAACGAGCACAATTTGCAAACTATTATGATAAATTGCAATAATCATGTCTAATGACATCATAACGGCCAATGTTATGAAATAATGCGACGTACATTTAACTTAATTGATGTTATATGGCATTTTGTAATGTTTACATTCCAATAAAAACAACACATTAAATTATACAGTAGGCCTAGACTATAGACTATTTACTTGTGATTTAACTGCAATCATGAAAAAACGTTATAATATATTTACAACAGTGCAAGTATTCCACAGCGACTCTAGGGGTCGCTGTTTGACAAAAACACAATTTCTACTTAATGTGGCTTTAAATTCTGGATTATTTGTAGTGAGATTTTCAAATGTGTGTTCATTGTAATGTTCTTGTTATAGTCAAGTCACCTTCATTTATATAGCGCTTGATACTATACAGATTGTTTTAAAGCGGCTTCACTGTAGTAAACAGGAGAATAACAGAATCAGTGAACCAAGCAGAATTCAATTCTGTTCTAGCTCTAAAAAATCATTCATGAGTGACTTGTTCATATCATCTTTGTATTGGATAGGAAATAACATACTTGCTGAGAGCTCTGAGCTCAAGACTGTGACAATCACGAGGCTGGATGCAAATGCAAGTAAAATGCTTTATTAAGTAAAGGAACAGATGCAGGATACTCCTCTGGCACAAACAAACGATTCGGTGGGCAATCGGGCGGAGGTGTTACCCCTTCTAAGGCAGACAAGACCTTCAATTCGATCTCCCATCTGAGTGTGGAGACAATTAGGGTCTCGGGTAAAATGCACTAAATGAACTGATTAGTGTCAAAAACATTGATTAATTCAAGAAAGAAACAAGTTGCTGAAATCAATCTGTAATGCTATAATAATCTGTTTGGAATATGTGATTGTGTATTGTCAACAATAAGCAGAAACATTCTGCATTTCCATTTTGTAGTGTGGATCATTCATTTAAACATTTATCCTCATTCTCATGTTTAAGAATCTGTTATCTGCTTGACAAATAATGTATGCTACTGCCCACTAACATGCTTTTAAAGCTATTGTTATTCAATGTGTGAAATTTTCCATCCTCAGACCGCTCCAGATCCAGGAGAGCTGCTTTCTCTAAGAGGACGGTGGAGGTTTCGAGACCCAGGTCTGATGACCGTGATCAGGATCCGCACCCGACCCAGACATAGAGCCAGGATCTTCCCGGATCTTTAACATCTCTGTCTTCTGAGTTTTCTGTGTCCACAGGTCAGGCTCACGGGACGAGGGCGAAGCAGAACCCAGATGATGGACGTCCGTCCACTTCATCTGAACACTCTCGCAGAGGTCAGAATAGGCTTTTAATAAAGAAGGAATGGCTTAGTTTCTATTTCTATTTTCAATGGCTGATTTGTCATTGAAAATAGAAAGTTGAACCAACTAAAGTAACGGTAACACTTTATTTTCAACTATTAATACAACTACTACAGATTAGCATTTCTGCCGTGTTTGCCGTGTCGGGATTATTTCACTGTCATAATGACTTGCTGTGGGGTTAATTATATTAACAGATCGTCCCAGAAGAAGCCTGGACTACATTTTTTCCGGTGAGTGAAATTCTAATATAATTTCATTTATTCATTTTATTTCGAATAATTTATTTATTATTTATAATTGCATTTAAAACTTTATTACACTCCAAGATTCAACAGACTGTGATTAGCTGTAGGCTGAAACCATGGACGTAACGTATAAAACGTCTGAAACGTTGTCATATAATGTTACGCCTGCATTTCATAATTTAGCGTAACATTTACTAACACTGACTATATTGGAAGTATTTTTTGACATGTTCTCAAAGATATGTGTAGGAAATTAGCCTGTAATTACTCAATAGACAGTACAACGAAACAAAATGAGGACTAGCTGTGATGTCCGCCACAAATTCTTAAGCTAAAATACATTTATTAACGTTACAACCTTTTGGACACTGTAGTCATTTAAGTTCTATTAATTGACAGTAGTCTGTGAAGGAGGTAACTATCTATTTGTTTATGTAAAGTTTTCCTCTAGGTGATCCAGAACATCTCAGGCTGGACCAGTGGATGCTCAATGTGAAACGACAGAATTGGACTCCTAACAAGTATTCTCGTCTGTACAGTGAACATTTCGAGAGTCATCACTTCACTACTGACTCCAGGGTACAGACACCTCGTTTCATACCTTACAAAGATTCAAGCAACATATTGGTTGAAATTGGCGAAATATTGACCATCATACATTCATTTACATTACATTACTAAATATTTGATTAGGTCACTGTTAAGGTGAAATTAGTGACACACCAGTTAAATTTAGGGTTCTCACCGATGCAAAAATCAAGCAACATGACCACTTTTTGCTAACCTTTACATTTCAGTGCTTTTAGGGCTGCACGATATTGAAGAAAAATGCGATAACTCATTACATAATGTGATATTCTATATGCGATACGATAATGCTTAAAGTGTGTAAAACTAATTTCAATTATCTTTAAAATATATTTAAAATTATATAACCTACTTGCGTTTCACATTCTTTTTTTGACAAGAAAACATCCCTACAACTTCTGAAAGTGAACATCAGTGTTTTACTGTAGCATAAGAAGTGTTATTTTAACATCAGTGTAAACCACTGGGTTTAGAGTTTTAGGTTATCCTACATTAGGTTTATTTAACAACAGAAATGGAATAATCAAATGTAAAAATAAAACACTGCTTAGTTTTCACTGTATGAATTAGATATACACTGATTCTTGTTAAAGCTACAACATTATTTTTTAAAGTTATTTTCTCTTTGTCTTTTTTTCATGACCCCAGTTATTGCAAGCTGTGGTGGTATGCATATCGCGATATATACATTTGCGATATTTCGATATATTGTGCAGCCTTACCTTTTATGCAAATACGATAAAATAAAAAAATTCTCTGTGAAATTCATGTTTGAAAAATGATTCTCCAAGCGAGACAGCGGGACACAGAATGATTCCGTTGTGACAGTTATTGCGAACAGTTACATATTCGTTTAATAGCAATAATAATTTTTAAATGTAATCTGTACATTCATACTAGTGTTAGACCGAATAATGAAACAAACGCATACATCTCTGTTATGAATAACAGCCATTTACAGCCAATATGACCAATAATGTCATATTTTGTATGCTTCCTGTAATTTTTATTAGGGAAGGACATGTCTGAAGGACACTGCTGTGCCAACCATTTTCTCTTTCTCCAAGGGCAAAGAACAACAGCCAAAAATAACACGCTTGGTAAGTATTGATGAGGTGGTAAGTGGCATCTCTATGGCCTACAGAAACCATCTCCAGGCATCACTGCAGTTTGCCAAGCTACAGAAAGATGCTTTCAGCGGCTGCTAAAAACCAATGAGGGAAGGGCTCCACAGGGAAGAGGAACAACAGCAGCCATTGTCACTCAGGTTCTTTCTGATTGTTCTGAGAAGAATCTCTTCCCACAGCTGCACACTCACATGTTTGACATGTGTGTTGAAGCTAACCATGTCCATGTTCTGGTGAAGATGGCTTCTGCGTGGTACTGCAAAGTTAGAATAAATCATATAGCAAGACGGACGACAGATAAAATGAAAGAAGGCAAGGTAGTCCACAAAAAACGTTCAAAATTAATCAATTTTTATGGAGATTAAGGGAAAGGTGGTTGGTCGTATGTATGTGTGTGTGTGTGTGTGTGTGTGTGTGTGTGTGTGTGTGTGTGTGGTTGCTGTATAGCATGTTTTTCTATGTGTATGTCAGAATGTGGCTAATTAAAACTTACTTTGTAGTTATCAGACATAGAACATGGAAAATGGTACTGAGCCTATCTCTCTTTGGACAACATTGTAAATGTTACTTGGAGCCTGCATGAACTAAGTAATGTTCAATGGGTCTCATTCATGAAACACGAGCAGAACGAACTTTTGTGTAAATCGTGTGTAAAGTAGCCTGGAAATCCACACCTAAATCTAAAAGATTAATGGTCTGGTGTCGGTCAATGAAAATCGGCCAGCTCGAGGGGCGGCACCAAGCATGCATTTGAAAATCTCATAGCACGCAATTGGATAACACTACGACCAATCACAACAATAAACCCCATACGCTTAGCTACCAGCGGAGCTAACTGGTAGATTAGACTCTTCCGGTCGGCAAAACAGCAAAAACACCCTTCTTGCAAAGGAACGATTCAAGCGCCGTCTTCTGTTCCTCTTTTGGGAAAAAGCCAAGTCTAACTCGTTCATTGTAGCGGCCAAAGCCGTTTCAAACAACTGCTATTCATCCATAGCCATCTTGCAATGTTTACTGATGACTTCGACGTCACAGCGCTGTCGTCATCTCGCCTCTGGCCCGGCTATATCAGATAACCCGATGTGATTGGTGCAGCTCAGATCGAGGGGCATATTTAATGAGCTCCATTGCTCGACACCAGAGTAACTCACTGAGCAAATTCAGCTTGTGCTCTCGCGAGAACTCTGGTTTACCAGGGTATGTGTAAAGTGGTTCTGGCGTAAATTTTCGGATTCATTAAAGGAGAACCGGATCGGTGCTTGCAACGCGGAGCTGTTACAGTTAATGCCCAGAGCTCCCATTCAGCTAAAACGGCAGTTTTTCAACATGAACAGGGCCCTTACATGACAACAAGATGCGTTTAGCAACTTAGCCATTGTTTAAACTCACCTAAATAGTGTTTTAGACGGCTAGCTGTAGTCTCGCGCTGAAGTCCCGTGGGAACTCAGTAGTAGCCGGAACACGACGCTCCTCCCACCTGCACTATGTGCGCAATTTTTTCCCCCAAACCACTTCAGCGGAAATCCCGCCCTGCAGCTGATTTAATTGGTTTAGGTTACAGTGACGATTGACATGACCAATGAAAACCTTAGAATCAGCTGCAGGGCGGGATTTCCGCTGAAGTGGTTTGGGAAAAAAAAAAATCACGCGCACTTTTTCCGGCTACAACTGAGTTCCCACGGGACTTCAGCGCGAGACTACAGCTAGCCGTCTAAAACACTATTTAGGTGAGTTTAAACAATGGCTAAGTTGCTAAACGCATCTTGTTGTCATGTAAGGGCCCTGTTCATGTTGGACAGACATTTTAATTGCATTTTGTGTCTGTTAAGAGGCACAAAGACACTCTTTAGGTTTATGCCCCCAAAACTGCCGTTTTAGCTGAATGGGAGCTCTGGGCATTAACTGTAACAGCTCCGCGTTGCAAGCACCGATCCGGTTCGTTTTTTTTTCTATAGACAGTACTCACAAAGGTAAAACGATCAAGATTAACTTAAAAATTCACCGAAGTTCTCCTTTAATGAATCCGAAAATTTACGCCAGAACCACTTTACACATACCCTGGTAAACCAGACTTCTCGCGAGAGCACAAGCTGAATTTGCTCAGTGAGTTACTCTGGTGTCGAGCAATGGAGCTCATTAAATATGCCCCTCGATCTGAGCTGCACCAATCACATCGGGTTATCTGATATAGGCGGGCCAGAGGCGAGATGACGACAGCGCTGTGACGTCGAAGTCATCAGTAAACATTGCAAGATGGCTATGGATGAATAGCAGTTGTTTGAAACGGCTTTGGCCGCTACAATGAACGAGTTAGACTTGGCTTTTTCCCAAAAGAGGAACAGAAGACGGCGCTTGAATTGTTCCTTTGCAAGAAGGGTGTTTTTGCTGTTTTGCCGACCGGAAGAGTCTAATCTACCAGTTAGCTCCGCTGGTAGCTAAGCGTATGGGGTTTATTGTTGTGATTGGTCGTAGTGTTATCCAATTGCGTGCTGTGAGATTTTCAAATGCATGCTTGGTGCCGCCCCTCGAGCTGGCCGATTTTCATTGACCGACACCAGACCATTAATCTCCTTTAAATTAATGAATTTAAACATTTATTTTCCAAATTTTAGTTGGTACGAAAGAAATCTCCACCTGCTCCCAGCCACGCGTAAATAGTGCGTTTAACATCCAAACGTTTTGCTCATTAATAAGGCTGCATTTTAATTCACCTTAATCGGGTATATATTTACACGCCATTTTGAAAAAAATTCATTAACACACACACATTTCACTATCACATCTGACGTTTACGAAGTATTTGTGAATCAGGAGAAGAGTTTTCGGGAAGGTCTCTTTACGCGCAAATCACTCACATATTTACTCGTATATTTACGAATGTTTCATGAATGAGACCCAATGTCTGCTTTAAAAGAAGTACGTACATACATGTATTGTCTCAAATTAACCTCAATGTCAGATGTACCTTACTGCGAACCCCACCAATTCCCAGGATGATTTTCAGTTGGAGTCTGCATGAACGGGGCCCAACTCTTACAAATCACATGCTGCGATGCTACAGTAACATGCAATATTGACACAGTTGTAAGTTATACCATAGAGCCTTTATACATCGTGCCTTCCTTAACCCACACATATACCGCTGATTAAACTTAGATTTTGTATGGGCTTTCCCATGTCACATTAAGGACTGTTCAATAAGGTGATATTGATCTGTTTGACATTTATATCTATATGTGATACAACCTCCCTGGTCAATATTTATGTAGATAGTTTCTGGAATTCTGTGTCAAAGTCAAGGATCAGGTCATGACATATTTACAAAAAATGTATATATTTTTAAAAAAGTATTCTCTCATGTTAAGTTGTTAGCTTCAAAAAGTTAAAGGACAAGTTCGGTATTTTACACTTAAAGCCCTGTTTTCAGATCGTTTCTGATGAAATACAATGGTTAAGATTGAAATTTGGACAAATGCTGCTGGGCCGAGAATTTTCGGTTTCTGTGGTAGCACCCCCCCACCTCCACAATGGTTGCATAGGTGCACTGGAATAATCCTTCCTAAAATGCATTAAACTTTCGTTTACAAAGACGTGAAACTCACCGAGTGGTCAGGGGTGTTCACTGATATGCTCACACAAAAATCGCTGCAAAAGATGCTTTCCAACAGGTTTTATCGTAGTTTTTCATCCAATACAAGTCAATGGAGTTGGACAAAAACTACGATAAAACCTGTTGGAAAGCATCTTTTGCAGCGATTTTTGTGTGAGCATATCAGTGAACACCCCTGACCACTCGGTGAGTTTCACGTCTTTGTAAACGAAAGTTTAATGCATTTTAGGAAGGATTGTTCCAGTGCACCTATGCAACCATTGTGGAGGTGGGGGGGTGCTACCACAGAAACCGAAAATTCTCGGGCCAGCAGCATTTGTCCAAATTTCAATCTTAACCATTGTATTTCATCAGAAACGATCTGAAAACAGGGCTTTAAGTGTAAAATACCGAACTTGTCCTTTAACATCCATGGTTAGTTTGGTTTTATATTATATAGCGTTATTGAAGTGTTACAGTAATACATTAATACAGTATTTTAAGTTATGTTATAAAAAAATTGCTTTAAATCTCATTTTTATTTATATTGATTCTCATGTGATTTTTTTTTTTCCTGATTGCTGTTTTCTATTACAGTTGGGCAAAATGTTAATATTTAAGGTTGTTCTTATCCCTCAGTTTTAACAAAATGATATATTGCTTTTCCAGTGTTGTACCAGTGGTATGTTTTCTATTTGTTCCATGTCTTGTACCTGTCGTTTTGTATTGTCTCGTATGTTTGTCCCGTGTTATATGTTCTCACTCATGGCCTGCACCTTGGCGTGGTGAGTGGGCTTTTAACCAAGACAGGCCATACTGAATGTATTGTACCAGTATTTTTTAACCTTGTCATCTTTCTCTCATGTAGGGTGTGTGACGTCCCTTGATTTTTGTGTGTCAGTAACAGATTTGTTGATTTTTAAAGTTGGTAGATATTTTTTCATTCAGAATTTGAGTTTTTTGTTTCTTAGCGTCTTGTATAAGGAGAAGCATGAGATCTAGAGAACATTTGTTTAAATGTTGTGTGTTGTTATGATTTTTTATGTGATGCAGCAGCAAAATTTTGAGCCCAAGACAAATTTCTAATCAGAGTGATTCTCAAAATTTTCAAACAATAATAAAATAATTATATATGCTGTTTATTTATGCTCTTTGTCCATTTTTAAAGACATTGTTCAATTTTTATTTTAGATTAAATCCTGCAATTTACAGGATTTGTTTGTTCTTTGTGCTCTTGCAAGATAGCCACACCAGCCAGTAAAGTTCCAGGGTTTCCATTGTGACAGCATGCAGTTTACGTCATTTACGTGTTAAAGGGATAGTTCACTTTGAAATACATTTTTGGTATGTTTTAGCTTACCTCAAGGGCATCCAAGATGTAGGTGTCTTTTTTTCCGCAGTAGTTTCAATTTTTATATTTTTAGGTCAAACCGTTCTTGTCTGTCAGTCATATAATGCAGGTCCATGGTCACTGTCTCAAAGAGCATGCACAGAGTCCAAATTAAAACAATTCCCCGTCGTCCAAATTAAACAATTCCCCATCGTAAGTACACATTGATGGCCTAAGACACGAAACGAGCGGTTTGTGTGAGAAAACGAACAGTATTTATATCGTTTTACCTCTTATACAAAGCCATGTCCAAGTGATCTGATCTGACGTGTACGCAGACTGGTGCATAGATATATACACTAGATGTCGCCTTGTCTACGGCAGTTCATTGGAACGAATGTCTTTAAGGCGACATCTAGTATATGTATATATCTATGCACCAGTCTGCGTACACGTCAGATCAGATCACTCGGACATGGCTGTGTATAAGTGGTAAAAACGATATAAATACTGTTCGTTTTCTCACACAAACCGCTCGTTTCGTGTCTTAGGCCATCAATGTGTACTTACGATGGGGAATTGTTTAATTTGGACGACGGGGAATTGTTTTAATTTGGACTCTGTGCATGCTCTTTGAGACAGTGACCATGGACCTGCATTATATGACTGACAGACAAGAACGGTTTGACCTAAAAATATAAAAATTGAAACTACTGCGGAAAAAAAGATACTTACATCTTGGATGCCCTTGAGGTAAGCTAAAACATACCAAAAATTAATTTCAAAGTGAACTATCCCTTTAACACGCCATTTATGCGTTAACACGTAATTTACGTGTTAACACGTATTTACGTGTTAACGCATAAATGACGCGTTAACACGTACATACGTGTTTACTAAGGGTGTCACGATTCTCCAAATCCTCGATTCGATTACATTTTCGATTCTAAAGTCAAGGTTCGATTCGATTCTCGATTAAAAAAAACTTTTTTTTTTTAAAGCACAAGCTATGCCATTTTTAGACTTTTATGCAATATAATAATATCTGACCTTTGTTCGCAATGTACCACACACTACATTGTCAAATTTAAAACGTTTATTAACAACATAATGTAACAATAACTTACAGTATATCTTCAGTCAATTGGAAACTTAAACAATAAAACCTATTACCTATTATAGTCCTGGGGCTCCCTGGACTCCTCAGAGCAGTCACAGGCGAATAGCACGGCGTTTTAAATTGGGTTCCCACAGTGTTTGCAACGCAGTACGAGAGAACGCTCTCGTAAGGGAACGTACTTGGTTACTTGTGTAACCTCGGTTCCGTTAGAGATAAGGGAACGAGTTCTGCGTTGCCTTGCCGTGCTATTTTGCTCATATCAGGTACTTCGCTTCAGTCAATTTAAACCTAAAGTCCTTTGGCGAGTTTTCTCTGAATTTATACACTTCAGCCGCGTCCAAATTGGCGCGCTCGAGGTTGGCAGGGCGCCAAGCGCTCCTACTCGCCATAGGTTCGTGCAGTTGCCGCAGCACAGCCAATCAGCTCGCTCAGACGAGCTATGATGCTCTCGCTGTGCAGCTGCAATGCGTTTTAAAATAAAGGCTTCAATATTCTCGAGAAAAGGAGTTTTACCTATTACAGGCAAGCCGAGCTGACGTGACATATGGGGCGTGGCAGCATCGACGATTGCATTTTTTGATTCGATAATCGAGATTGAGCATTAATTTCGACCGATTTCGATTTCAAATCAAAATCGTGACACCCTTAGTGTGTACCTGACAGTTTCACACGTTTTGGCCCCTCTGGCCTTCCATACAGACCGAATTTCCCGACCTAAACATTTTGTGGGCGGGGCTAAGTTCGGCTGGCATCCAGGCTACACTTTCGTTCCAACAGAGGATAAATTGTGTCGTTATCTATGAGTATTGAGTGATGTAATATCCCAAGTGGACGCATGGAAGAGACGTGAGACTGAATGCTCTGAAAAGCCCTCGCGATGCTCATACTGAGAGGGAGATAAGACGATAGAGCAGCACGATTCATCTTTAAAAGACTATGATCTCCATTTAAACACCCATGCGATCTTGCTATTCATCTGTCTATTAAACTTTGACAAATTCATATCGCAACATTCAGGTCTGTTTTGGCGCTGACCCTGAGAGTCGTAATGAAACAGCTTCACAAACACTCTTTCCAACCTCATAGTATCATAATTTCTGTGATGCAATAGTTAAAATTATCATAGAAGTATTTGGATAAAAGTTTAAAGTTCAAATATGAACACTGATGTCTACGATAGCGATTCAAATCAGCTTTTGATAGAAACTTGGCGCTTAAAATAACGCATTTATCGATTACATTGTTTCGCCACTAAGTGGCGACAAGTGAATGTTAAAATATTTATTTGTTATTTAATCATTTATTCAAGAAAATGTAGTCCTGTATGATGCTTCTGAAATAAAAGTCAGAAAGATGTGATGATTTGTTTTTGTAAATATGACTCATCTTATACATCATATACAGTCTGTGTAAGTGTATGATTTAACTTTTCCTGATTGTCTAGTGTTAAAAAAACTGCAATATCATAATCTCAATACTTAAAATACGCAATTCTCAAAAAACAAAAAAAACAAAAAAAAAAACATGGTTAATACAGTTAAAACCCCAAAAGAACCATGGTTATGACTTTTAAAACTTTTTAAACTCAATTGCTTTTATTTAAAACATTGTTAACCTAGGTTGTTAATTTGATTTTGATCAAAATTGGTTCGTCTTAAACTCTACATGTAACGTCAGATAAAATGATCATACTCGGTTACTTACCTAACCTCGGTTCCCTGAGAGATAAGGGAACGAGTATTGCGTTGCAAACGCTATGGGAAAACTCCTTTTCTTGAGAATATTGAAGTCAAACCGCAGTGCAGCTGCACAGCGAGCACATCATAGCTGGCTGAAACGTGCTGATTGGCTGTGCCTGCGGCAACTGCACGAACCTATGGCGATTCAGCAAGGACGCGCGGTCCAATCAGAGTGCTTGTCGCCTTGCTAGCCTTGAGCACGCCAAAAGGGGCGTGGCTGAAGGGTATAAATCCAGCAAATATCGCCATAGGCCAGGTTAAATCGACTGAAGCAAAGCATCTGACATAAGCGAAATAACACGGCTAGCAAAGCAATACTCGTTCCCTTATCTCTCAGGGAACCGAAGTTACACAAGTAACCGAGTACATTCCCTTTCGAGAACGGTTCTCTCATATTGCGTTGCAAACGCTATGGGAACCCATTTTAAAACGCCGTGCAATTCGCCGATATCATCCACTATCCATCTATATGTTTCGTGACCAGAAACCCTTTGGTGCGGCCCCCGAAACAGACAAAGAGCTGTTCTGACTGCCTGAATGAGGCAGAACGCTCCAGATAAATTCTCAAAGCCCTAACGGGGCAGAGCATGTATGCGTCACTATTGTCTTCTGATGAGAAAAGAGCTTAGAGATTACCTGGGCTCTGAATGGAGTTGAGAGCACTTTAGGTACATATCCATGTCTTGGAGTCATTAGGCCCGAACTCAAGACAGGAAGCACTCGTAGAGAGAGCTTGTAAGTCCCCAACTCTTTTAACTGACACTAGAGCAGAGCGGTTTTAAGAGAGAGGGTCTTCAGATCAGCCGACTGGAGTGGCTCGAAGGGAGGTGCCTTAACCCTCTGGGGTCGGCAAACGCCGGCGCGTTTTGCTGGATTTTCTTCACATAGTAGCACAATAGACTTAAATTATTCTGTAATTTATGGTCATACAGAAAAAAGAAATATGAAAAAAGAATCTGTGATATGTCTACTTCTGTATGTGTCCACTTACAATCAAATCAAAACATTGTGATTTTGTAAAATAAAGAAAATAAACAGGGTGTGCTTTCTGCCACTCCGTCACGGTGAACTTTTTTTTCTTGAGTACATCTATAAACTGAAACAAAACTCAGCGAATACTTGCCACACATTTATGAGCCATATATCTTTAAACATTTAAGTGTGTACTTTTAAATGATCGGATTCAAAATGAAAACTACTATTCTCTGTTTAAGTAATTTGTATAAAACCAACAAGATGTCCAGTTTCTCAAACCCTTGCTCATTATTTTTTATTTGACCACGCCCACTCGCACAAAAGCGATGGCAACTTTTTTTATTTAGACCCGTGTTTACTGTTAAATAATGTGTTTGTGGATATCTGCTCAAACGTTGATATGTATAATATGGTAAACATAATGTTTCATATTTTGGAGCATGCTGTGCGTTTGAATGTTTCATATTCAAAACGCGCTGTGCGTTTGAAAAGCAAAACGCACCAAACATTAGGCTTCATGTTTTTTACTCCAATCTCATTTCATAACATCATAACGAATGGAAACATTTGAAGTGACATATGATAATCAATATATTTTTCTCTAGCGTAGTTGTTACTGAAGTGTTCCTTTTTAACGATATATAGGCCGCCTGTAATAGGCCGTTGTTATTATTATTTTATGCAGCACTACGCATAGCCTATGCCTACAACGCACAACAAACCTGGTGTTCATTATATATTGTTGGAAATATTTGTGTGTGTGTGTATTCTGTGAATTTTAAAAAGCAATTTTAACCAGAAGATTCTAAAATGTATTCCCAAAATCATGCATCCCTATAGTTTCTCTTGATATCAGCATGTTCAGAGTTTTTTTGTTTTTTTTTACAGGGACCAGATGACCCACTGATGAGTCCTGCTGACTTCAACATTCACATGAGTCTCTGTACATGAAAATGGTCAAGTGGAAAATCAAACACCTTGGAAATGAAAAGTATGCACAATGTTTTAAGGAATGGCACAAAGGTCTCTGTCTTTGGATCATTGTTTTCACTAATGTGCTTTTTTGTCATTAGTTGTGTATCTTTGGATTATGTTGTATTGTAAATAAATCCAAACAATCAAAAAGCCATTTTTTTTTAAATCTCCTCATTCTTGTGCAAGGTTGCTCAGAATGATTGTATTGTATTGTATTGATTTATTTGACCATTTTGTTAAAAATACGATACATCTTTGCATCATACATTAAAAGAAACAAAACAAAGTCAGGATAACATAATAAAGCCCTAGGGCTTATTTCCATTGAGGTCCTGAGGAAGGGGGGACAGAGCTAGTGGCAATAAATCAAGCATCACATCCATATAAACACCAAATAAAATCCATCAAAGCTATAAAATATTGTCATACTACAATTGGCACCTGAGCCATTTTTTCAGTGCCAGCTTAAAACCTACTAAACTTCTGGTCATCTTCAAATTTCCTGGCAACCTGTTCCACAAACTTGTTGCTACAAACAAGAAGGACTCTTTACCTAAATTACTCTTAACTCTTGGAGGTACAAAATCAGTAGAGCTGCCTCTGGTAGAGTAGCTGTGAACATCTCTCGCTCTATTAAAATAATTATTCAAATATTTCGGGACAGCCCCATGTACCGTCCTATGTACCATGCACAGGTGAATCTGAGAGACTCGATCTTCTACTTTTAACCACCCAATAGTCTCAAAGTGAGAAATATCAAGATGAGTTCTCATGGGGAGGTTCAAAACAAGCCTTATAACCCTATTTTGAGCAGTCTGAAGCCTGAGTTTCAGGTGCTTTAAGACACCATTGTACCAAGAACAACATGCATAATCAAAATAAGGCTGAATTAGAGCATTTGCCAGAATTAACATAGCTTTTTTGTCCAAAAACTTTGAGATTCTGGACAAAAAACGTAGTCTTTGATTTACCTTCATAAGTACCTTTTGTGCTTGGCCCACTCGAGACAAGTGGCAGTCCAGCACACAGCCGAGGTAACTAACCGAGTCCTTTACATTAATCTCATTATCACCAACTAAAACCTTAAAACCAGGGGATCTTTTCAATTTTATTTTTGAACCAAACAGTATGGTTTCTGTTTTCCCTAAGTGAAGTGATAGCTTATTATCTGACATCCACCTGCTGACATTCGATAGTTCTACACTTAGAGTTCTTTCAACTATGTTCTTATCTTTATGTGAAAACAATAACGCAGAATCATCTGCATATAAAAAAAAGTGGGCCCAAAACACTCCCTTGAGGAACCCCACATTCTATACACTGTGGATGAGACATTGTTCCTCCAATATCCACCACCTGCTTCCTATCCTTCAGATAAGATCTCACCCATTTGACTGCTAAGTCATTAAAACCAATGGCTTTTAATTTACGTACCAAAATACCATGGTCAACGGTATCAAAGGCCCTCTGTACGTCTAACATGACCATACCACAAAAATGACCTTTATCTACCTCCCTCCTAATGTGGTCAGTTAGATACAATAAACAGGTGTCAGTGGAATGTGATTTACGAAAGCCAGACTGGAACTCATAGAGTAGATTGTGTGATGCGAAATATTTGTCAATCTGTTCAAAAATAATCTTTTCAATTATCTTTGACAGACTACAAAGAATAGAAACCGGCCTATAGTTTCCATGGTCTAATTTACTCCCTTTCTTGTGAAGTGGAATTACTCTGGCAAGCTTGAAATCATTAGGGAAATATCCTTGTCCAATAGACATGTTTATGATATGGGTGATACATGGGGTTATAACCTCAGCAGCATCTCTTAAAAATCTAGATGGAAAAAGCCAGTGGCACTTGAGCTATTCAGGTTTTTAAGTTTCTCAAGTACAACTGCCTCTGACACCTTTTTAAAAGAGAAGCCATCTGGTTTGACTTCTTGCCGAGAGTAAAACTCAAAGATGTGACTTTCACCGTACTGCCCTGACTGGACAGGTAGTTTTTCCACCAGTTTACTAGCAACTGATGAGAAGTAATTGTTAAAACTATCTGCCACTGTCATCTTTTCTGCTGTAACATTATTCCCCAAATCAAGAGTTATGTTACTAGTTTTTGTTTTCAGCCTATTACTGTAGCCAAGCTGCTTGAGGGACTTCCATAATTTACTTGAATCATTTCTATATTGCACAATTTTCTCATTAAAATAGGTCTTTTTACCATTGATCACTAATCTGCTCACTTCATTTCTCGCCTTTTTGTACTCTGCCCAATTCTGATAATCCTTATTTCTCTTAAATGTATCATACTTCTTATTTCTCATTCTAATTGCCTTGAGAATATCATCATTTATCCAGGGTTCTGTCCTCTGTTTAACTCTTACTACTTTAAAAGGGGATACTTTGTCTACAACTTCTAAAAACATACCTTTATATGAGCACCATGCTTTATCAACTTCCTTACAATGCAGCACAACAGACCAGTTTACTAAATTCAAACAGTCATTGAGTGCTTCTTTGCTATATCTTTTCAACGACCTAATTCTTATAGACCTATGGCAATTAAACACTGCTTTCTTAATCTTTCGAGTACAGAAAACAATAGAATGATCACTCAATCCATAATCAATTACTCCACTTTCTGTTATCCTAGACTTATCTGACACTAAAACAAGGTCAATAATAGTTTGAGTGGAAGAACAGACACGTGTTGTTTCTTTGATCAGCTGATGTAAACTAAATGAGCGACAAAAATTCATTAACGCCTTATAGCCAGAACGGTCAGTTTTTCGAATATCAGTATTAAAATCTCCTATCATGATAACTTCCGATTTGACAAAGTCCATACACTTTGAGCACACTTCTTCCAGAATTTCATAAAACATTGTCTTATCAGGTGGCCTGTAACATGCTCCAACTAAAATAGGCTTGCTCTTCGGCAACAGAATGTTTAACCAGACCGCTTCAATTTGGTCATTATTCAAGTCCGTTCTCTGATTAAAACCAATGTCCGATCTCACATAAACACACACACCTCCACCTTTACGGTTTCGGTCTCTCCTGATTAAAAAATAGTTCTCTATTTCAATTTCAGCATCCTTAATGGAGTCGTCCAGCCATGTCTCAGTAAAACAAAAAAGTCCCACCTTATTGTGTACTTGTGTGTGTTATGTGTATGTATGTAAATGTTTGTACATGTCTGTGCTCTCTCCTCCCCTTCCCCCCCTTCTCCCTGACCATCCTTTTCATTCATTTTTGAAGAACCAGTATAGGTAAAGGTTTATTCGTGATTCATTTGAATATCAGGAGTTTGACACATAAAATTGACTTGCTAAGAGCTTGGCTTTCTTACAATAAGCCCAGCGTTATTACACTATCTGAAACATGGCTGAATAATGATACATCTGATGCCGATGTCAAACTTGATGGTTATACTCTGTATAGAGCAGACAGGGGTACTCGTGGTGGGGGAGTGGCCACTTATATTTTATCTCACTTATCCTCTGAACTCATGATTCCAAAAGAGAGTGCTGTACATTTTGAATGCTTATTTGTTAATATTGCTCTTCATGAAAACAAGCAGATAACCATAGGTAACATTTATAGACCACCAAATTCCCCCGTTGAATCGACTAATTGTATTCTTGCTACTATTAATTCTTTAGACCATGCAAATGAGTTGATTCTACTGGGTGACTTCAATCGGAATTGGCTGGATCGTTCATCCTTTCATGAGAAAAATTTATTTAATGGTCTAAACCTTACTCAACTCATTACTGAGCCGACTAGGGTGGTTAACAAATCCAAGTCTCTTCTGGATTGGATTTTGGTTACCCACCCAAATAGAATCTTTCAATCTGGTCTATTACCAGATTGTTTTAGTGACCACTCCATCAT
Organism: Leuciscus leuciscus; assembly: GCF_965113295.1. Taxonomy (NCBI): domain Eukaryota; kingdom Metazoa; phylum Chordata; class Actinopteri; order Cypriniformes; family Leuciscidae; genus Leuciscus; species Leuciscus leuciscus. Next base: position 36,121,777 of record NC_138741.1, read on the forward strand.
TTTTTGCGTTTGGAAAATAAGACTACCACGAGTGCCACCTAAAGTAATTAGGATAAGACAGTACAAAAAGCTGAATACAGAGGCTTTTATTCAAGACCTAATAAGCATTAATTGGTCCAGATTTCAATTGATTCCCTTTGTTGAAGATGCCTGGAACTTCTTTCTTTCTGAGGTTCTTAAAATCATAGACCAACATGCACCTTGGACATCTGTTAGGGTTAAGGGAAGCCACTTACCCTGGATTGATGGTGATTTAATACAGTTATTTAAACAGCGTGATAAGGCCTGGATCAGATACCACACGACAAAGGACGCTGCTGATTGGTTAGAATATAAGAAATTAAGAAATGCCTGTACAACCAAAACAAGGAATGCAAAATCAAATTATTATAAGCATTCTTTATCTGAAGACTTTAAAAACCCTAAGCAATTCTGGAAGAAACTTAATACCTTAATTAACATAAACAACAAAAGTCTTCCTGCCAAACTTAGAGTGAACAATAACGTTATCACTGATCCTATCTCAATGGCCAATGCCCTTAACGAACATTTTTCTTCCATTTGTTGTTCAGAATCATTTGAGCGCACCTGTTCTATCATAACAGATACTGTGAACAACAGCTCATTCTCGTTTTCAACAATATATCCCTCTGATGTCCAACAGGCAATACTAGAAATAAAATCTTCTAATGGAGCTGGTCCTGATGGTTTGGACATTAAGTTGATCAAATTGTCTTCTCACGTCCTAGCATTTCCACTTTGTGACTTATTTAATTTGTCACTCTCAACATGCTCAATTCCATTAATGTGGAAATTTGCAAAAGTAATACCAATACATAAAGGTGGTGATTCAATGGATGTCAACAATTATAGACCGATTTCTATAATTAGTAATGTAGCTAAAATATTTGAAAAGCTTATTTTTAAGCAACTGTCCAGATACCTTAATGACTTCTCTCTTTTGACTCCTAATCAATCTGGATTTAGACCTAATCACTCTACAACAACTGCCCTTACAGCATTTACCAATGATATTTTTTCTGCACAAGATAATAATAGGTCTACTGGTGCAATTTTTATTGATCTCACTAAGGCATTTGACATGGTTGATCATTATATTCTTCTAGACAAACTATATGCTATTGGTCTTTCCAAATCAGCTGTTCTCTGGTTCAATTCATATCTTCATTTCAGACGTCAAAGTGTGTATCTTAATGTTTCTTTTTCAAAACCTAGAATAATGGAAACGGGTGTCCCTCAGGGTTCTTCTCTAGGGCCGCTTTTATTTTCCATTTTCATAAATGAGCTCCCTAAATTTAGCTTAGACTGTCAGATTCATCTATATGCAGATGATACAGTTATATATACATCTAAATTCGATATATCCGAGATTCAAACTTCACTTCAATCTGATTTTAATCGAATTCAAACATGGTTCTCTTCTAATCTGCTTCTTTTGAATAAAAAGAAGTCTTATAGCATGTTGTTCGCAACCAGATCCACATACCATAAACAAAATAATTTTCTTGAGGTTCAATTTCTAGATGGTATACCACTAGAGAATGTAGAGGAGTTTAAATATCTGGGCCTTTGGCTCGACTCTCAACTTACCTTCAGACCACATATTGATTCCATTATAAAAAAAATAAATTGTAGATTAAGACTGTTATACCGTTCTATTAATTGTTTTACAAAACAGATCAGATTAAAAATTATTACTCAGTTAATATTGCCTATAATTGACTATGCGGATGTTGTTTACCAGAACACAGCCAAAACCAACCTCAAACCTTTGGATGTGTCTTATAATAGTCTCTGCAGATTTATTTTAAGGTGTCCATTTAGAACTCATCACTGTCAAATGTATCTGTCACTGAACCTTCTTTCATTAAATGGGAGACGACAGTTTCACTGGTTGCAGTTTGTACATAAATGTATTTTTTCAAACTACCCATCCTATCTGAAACAACACCTGATTCTTTATCAATCATCTTACAGCTTAAGAGACACTGACCATCTTTTCTTTTCTGTACCACATATATCCAAAGAAATTGGGAGGAGAGCTTTTAAATTTAAAGCACCATCCGACTGGAATAGTTTACCTGGGTCTCTAAGATCTATCTCCTCCTTTCATCAATTCAAGATGTCTCTCCTTAACTACTTGTATACTAGCTGCAACTGTTTTTCTCTTGCCTAATATTTTCTCATATGAGCATGTACAGTATGTGTTTATGTATGTGTTTATGTATTTGTGTATGCATATGTATATGTATATGTGTGTATGTTTATATGGGACCATATATGTATGTCTATACTAAAGTCCTTAACTGTTGACCTAGTGGTTGGTATTGGGAGGGTATGGGTGGCTTTGGTGTGAGGGAGAGCTTTTGTACTTTGTTTGTTTTTTTGTACCTTGTCTTTTGTTTGTCTGTAAGCTATGTATACCTGTTATGTAAGTTTTTCTTTTCTTTTCTGAGGCCCCCTTGAAAACGAGATGTTACATCTCAAGGGGTTTCCTCTTAATAAATTTGAAATTTGAAATATTGCTGTTACTGAGGAGACGTATCTCTGTGATTTTAGGGAGAAGGCTTCTGATGTTAAGATGGAGCAAGTGAAGTCCCCTTGTTGAAAGAAATGAATCCACAATTGGCTTAACCTTGCAGGCATCCTCCAAAACCGAATAGGGTGACTGAACTGAACAGAGCTGTAGGACAGAATTCATGGGTTGTTTGCACTCATCAAGGGATACCGTTGTGTTTCCCACGTCCGGCTCTGATCTCTCAATGTCTCCATGCACTCCTTAACAACCGAACGTGTTACGTCTTTTTTATTTTGTTTCTCCTGTTCTACACTCCCGCCGGTCCAACCGGATCACACCCACCTTCCCATGTAACCCCAACCTTAAAGGGCTAGCAACATTTATCAACTCTACACCAACCTAACAGCTAGATCTCAAGAACCAGGGGCGTAGCACCAAATGTTGGGCCCCAGTCACAGAACCAAGAGGTGGGCCCCTCACAACACCATCAATATATCTTTGTGGGGCCCCCCCCTTCGCCAAGGGCCCGTTACTCAGTTCCACTATTACCCCCTGTCTGACGCCCCTGTCAAGAACTGTCAGGAACTTTCTGGAAAACAGTCCCATCACATTCGCTCTTGAAGATGATAGATGAAAGACGACGATGCAAACTGAAGGATCTTCTGTTGAACTTCAGTGACACTGAAGTTTGTTCAAACGGCTGTAGTTTCTGAAGCCAGTTTATACAGACATACTGGACCAGAGAAGTGTCACATTCAGTCATTTGAGTACAACATTAAAATATAAAAAAAATGTTTTATTTTTCCTTAGTTATTTTTTTTCTTTTCATTCGTTATTGATTAGTGATTATTCATTTCCATCTTTCCTCAGTTTCCTCGACTGCCTGGATCTCACCGCATTATATTATGTTGTCATCGGCTTGTTGAGCTGCTCTGGTCAAACGCTGAAATCCTCTGAACTCCCGAATCACACCACATCCAATTTGGTTCACAGCTGAAATCAGGTTCATCCAGCTAAACTCAGATGAGAACACTTCCACCAAGTGAAGTACACCTGAACCGATCATGTTTGCTGTCGAAAAGAGCTGTGCTACGAGCCGTAGCTTTGGAGAAGACGAGCATTGAAATCCAGCTGAAACCAAACCACTGACACAAGCAAACCACTGCAGTATCTGTGAAACAGACAAAGCTGGCCGGGTTACAGGTGTTTCAGGTATAGAGTCCGGTAAAGGCATATTGAGCTCAGTGTTATTATCGAGGAGAGATCGCTGGATCTGCTGTCTGATGCTTCAGTTCTCGGAGAGTCTCAGCGAAGAGAAGGAGATCGTCGGTGAAGGAGAATGAGTTCCAATGGCAGAAAGCTGCTTTATAAAGCGTTTCCCTCGGCTTCTGCAACGGGCTTTCATTGCGCAGACTGTCCTCGCCCAGTGTTGCCAGATTGGGACAGGGATTTCCAGCCCAAAAGCTCACCAAAACCCGCCCACTCGGAAATCCGCCCAAAATCCGACTCCCCGGACAAATCGCACTCCCCTTCGCGAGTTTAAATGCACTACAGTAGCCTACACGATCGATTTTTCACACAGCGAGCACCCAGATCCTGCATGGAAGCTTTGTCTACACTTAAATAAATTAACAGAAGTAGATAAACGATGCAAAGAACAAACGCAAACAAACAGAAAACATGGCAGATAGATTCAAACCATAACTTCGACGGGTAAGGAATAAAGCTATACCAGCTATCAAAGCAAAACTGTTAATTTCACTTAATTGAACTGAACTTATCGTTTGTGTGTTAAACACGCTGTGGTTCATAGGAAAATATTGTATTACTCTCCCCATTGCACATGAATGTCATTAAAAATAATAATATTTAACCTTTTTTCCACAAAGATAGGCTTTAAGAGTTCATCAAATACATATTGTACATATATGAGGCAAATACCTGTCTTTTTGTTTGTTTGTTTTTTTGCTTAATTGCATCTTAAAAATAGAAATAAGACAAATTATTAATGATAATTGTGTCAGGATTCCATCTCCACCACCACACTTATCATCACCTCCACCCACTCATTCTCTTTCTCCGCCCTCTCATCCAGTCACCCGTTCATTATCCCCGGATTACTAATCACTGTCACCTGTGTCCCATCACCAGCACTCCCTTTATAAGGTGCACTCTCCCTGCAGTCACTTGTCTGGTCTCGTCATTACATGACTCACAGACTCCCCACTCACTTACCTGGATACTTAACTGTCGCTATTCCACATCCTTCTGCCAGTGCGCCTCATCCTGTTGCCAGTCCGCCTTCCACTTCAGCCTTCCATCCTGGGTATACTACGAGATAGTGGTGGGCAGATCGAGGCTTCGTGAAGCAATGAAACAGTTGAACCAAATGGGCCATATTGTTTTGAGGCTTCGAATCAATCCGACACCCGTCTCAACGGTGACACCTAGTGGTCACTTGCAGGTGTTGATCTGAAACAACCTTGACGAGCCATTAAAAAATGTTGTTGTTTTTTTATTATTGTATTTTTCTAATATGTGAAGCTTGTAACCTATTGGCTCCTCACTGTGCATAATGTTATTTTGGTCCTGCAAAATGAATATTAATAAAAGAAATCAAGCCACAATGTCTCACTTTTTTAGAGATTTTTATTAAAAAATATTAATTTCTCTGCTGTGGAAGGACTTAGCCTACTTATTTTTTTACAGATAATTTCTTTTTAAGAAATATTTCTTCTTTCAGATAATATTTTTTAGCTAGGACATACAAATGAGGAAAGATTACTGCTCTCTCTTTCCAGTAAGTTAGTGGATCATGAGTTCTGGGCAAATACGCAAATTTCAGATTCTCCTCAAATGGCGCATCATGGATGATGTATTGTTGCAGTAGGCTAGCTGCCGATCACAATACACACATCTCACTTTATTTGGGGTTTCTAAACAGAAATGCTCCCACACCACAGATGTACAGCATCTCTTCTGGGGAGCCTCCATTTTATCTATCTATCCAAATCTATCTATCTATGTATCTATCTATATGAATCTATCTATGTATCTAGATATGTACCTAGATATGTATCTAGATATAATCTATCTATGTATCTATATGTATATATCTATAATAATCTATCTATGTATTTATGTATCTATCTATCTATCTATATGTATCTATCTATTAATCTAGCTTGCTATATATATTTATATCTATGTGTAGCGGAGTAAAAAGAGTTGCTAGTTAAATTATATTAAAAGTGATGCAACTACGCCATCTAGGGGCAGTTTGATTCAGTGTGACTGTGGGATTTGCGTTGCATTTACCCACACTGGAGATAAAGAGATAATGGGTAAGTCACGCAATTTGGGAGGTCTGGGACAATCGATGTTTTCTTATAATTCTAAGTACATATGTCTCGTATTTTGTCATGCAATCAGGGCTTGACATTAACTTTTTTTGCTCACTAGCCAATGTGGCTAGTGGTTTTCCAAAGTTACTAGCCACACAGCATTTTTACTAGCCACATTTTGTTGTTGTGAAATTACCTGATAAAAGTTGACTATGGCGTGCTAAAATTGACTTGAACTAGATTTACAACCCTTTTAAATGTAAAACCACTGTACACACCCAAATCAAGACTACATAAATATATAACAACACAGGTAATTATCATTAGCTCTGATAAGGTTGTGTGTAAAGCTCCTTTTTAAAAATAAAACTATGTATTATGTATTATATGTCGCCACATAGCTCCACCGGCATACGGCGTAACTCCAGCAGGGCAGCTAGCTGTCTCTTCGTTTCTTGCTGAGTCCCAATTCGCATACTATCCGTCCTAAATAGTATGCGAAACTAGAATTAGTACGTCCCAAATCGTAGTATGTTGAAATGAGTATTCCAAAGATACCCGGATGGTCTACTATTTCCGGTTAGAATTCGAAGTGCAGATCAATGCACACTCTAACGGCTAATATCAGAGCCCGTCTACGGAGAGCCTTGGCACTTCCTATTAGCCCCATTGTGTCGATCTTGGTTGCAGTTCCATTAGAATTCCACTGGAGGTGATCGCGGGCGAGTGCAGACTGAATGGGAGTCTATGGGGCTAGACGGCTAAATGTGTCTCTTTCACCCGATTGCCGTTGAGAAATCTCAGATTTTATTGTAGGTTTTGCAAGTTCAACATGGGTTATAGGTCGAAAGTTGAATGAACGAGTACTTATTTCTTTTCGATTTCTTACAGGTTGAGTTGTTGTTGCCCATAACACGCTAGCATTCTGACGTCATTGACATTTTAAAAGACTTTTTAAACCAAATAAGTGACTCTAAAAAATCTAACACCCAGCAATGTGTAATTTCTTTGCATCTCCTTTCGAATACAACATTCAAATTACTAGACAAAAAATTATATCCTGAGAAAAGTGGATTTTGAAGGTTTTTCGCCATAGACCTCCATTCATTCTGCACTCGCCTGCGAGCGCCCCCGCATGGACAGAGACGTGTTACTGCAGCCAGTCCAGAAACCGGAAGTAAGCAGAGAGTGCCAATTCTCTTCCTATTAGACATTCTCTGCTAATATTGCCCACAACCCATTGCGTGCGGGAGGGAGGAGCTTTGTGGTGATGGTGGTGATGTAAAGGCAGTCGGATGCTGCAGCGGAGATGCGCCCTCAGTTTTTAAGTGTAAGAATTCAAATGTTTAACCCTAATTAAAGTTATATTTTATTGTCTCGTAATATTAATGGGTTTATGTTGTGCCAGAAAAGCACCGTGTTTATCTTGTAGGGTCCGATGAAGATACTGAGCGCCTCATTGCAGGCTACAAAACAATAAATAAAAAGGCTCTAGTACAGTGTCATGCAAGTGTCTTTTTTATGTATTTCATTTGATGTTTCTGTCTTGACTTATTTGTAGTAATACTGTGGCTGTACAAATGTTAACTTTATCAGTCCAACCTAAGAAACATGGTTACTACACTTTTACTATAGTAAAAGCATGGTTCATTTTCATCTGGGTATTTTTAAGTATTATACATAAGTATAAGATAAAGTATAAAATACGTTAAACAATAGTTACACTATAAATTTTAAATATTTTAACTCAGAAAATAAGTAGCTTTCGTTACACACATTTGCACATGAATGTCAGAACCAGCCGCCTCACAAACGACCTGCGTTTGTTTGATCTACGACGACGCCCTGCTTCACTCCTACATTTGGTAAAACACATTGTAAATGTATTGTGGAAAAAAAGATGGGAATAGTAAATAAAATTATATTGTATATATGAATGAATGAAATGTAAAATGTTTTGTTAACAGTCGCGGTGTGCGTAACTAGGCAACCACGTTGTCGTTTACGTTGCATGACGTCATCGAAGTATGTCCCAGAACGTGCATACTCTTTTGCTACACACTCAAAAGTATGTACTTTTTCATCACAAAAAAAGTACATACTTTTAGGTCGTAGTGTAAGTAGGCGAATTGGGACTCGTCACTAGCGCGCAAGCGCAAGGCAACACTGTGTGCATGTAATACTCAGTAGGGCTGTCAAAATTGCTCAAAAATTACGTTCGAATATTCACTAAAAAAAAACAAACAAAAAAAACACATAAAACCCTGCGTCCCAATGTGCATACTATCCACCCTATCTGCCCTAAATAGTATTGACAATTACTAATGTCACATACTATTTCTGGATAGTATGCACATTGGGACGCAGGCATAGCCTATATTCGAGCTATTCGAACATCTGGTTGCGCATTTTGTCAATTACGCGCATATTACGTCAATAACAGGACAAATTAATACAAAGAGACATAACTACTTGTATAGGTAGTTTATTTAAGTTTAAACATATTTGACAACGTATTACCTACACAAAAACAAGTAAATCAACTAATGGCCAAGACCGCAGACCTCACTCTCGCTCGCTCGCTCACTCGCAGGCACTCTTTCTCTTTCTCACCCTCATCCTGCGTTCACACCAAACGCGAATAGAGCGTCTGGCGCGAGTGATTTCAATGTTAAGTCAATGTAAAGACGCGTTTACGCGCGTCTGGAGGTCTTGCGGCGCGAATGAGGCGTCACGCTCTCTGAATGAACAACAACAATAAGCAAATGTTGAGTGCTGATCAAGAGTTTTGTGCAAGCAATTTAAGGTCGCGACTCTTATATAGCAGGCTTCATTCAGTGATTGAAACAAATATTATTAACATTAATTGAAGTTTTACAGTATATAGAACCGACATTGAACGCTCCGAGCGAGCTGTGCTGTGGTAAACATGGAACTTTTCCTTGACATGAAACGGTAAATAATCAAACCAGTGGAAGCCTGCAGTGCATGAAACTGCTGTATCTAACCTACCTTATTCATGCAATATCTATTCAGTCAGTACAGTAGCCTACACTTTAGTAATGTTTCTGTTTAACATTAAATAAAATGACCTGTCCCTGACCCCTCAGGCAGCGCGCCCACTCGCAAAGCAGACAGCCGCGCCTCTGCTACCGCGGGCGTTTTTCCACATTCGAATATTAATTTTCACCTTCGAAATTCTGTTTTTTAAAACTATTTGAATATATATTCGAATTTAGAATATTCGTTGACAGCCCTAATACTCATGGGAGTTGTAGTGTGTCACACTTATTTCAGATGCCTTTTGAAAAGACTACAATTATTCAACCCGCCAAAGTGGCTAGTTGGAGTGACTATGTTACCCGCCACGAGCAAAATCCACCCGCATTTGGTGGGTTGGCGGGTGTTAATGTCAAGCCCTGCACGCAATGTACTTATAATGATTTCAGTTAACTATTTTGAGTTTAGGTGATGATTTATGTGTCTTGTAAAGCCATGTTTTAGAAATTTTCAACCAAGTATATTTTCATGTGAACTAGCGTGCTAATTGTCACTTGCTTTACATGCTATTTAGATTGTTGTCCCGAGATCTATTTGCTGATCCCACGATTCCACACTGTCATACTGTGTTCCAGCAATAAAGAAACCTGATCCAAGTGGTTGTCCGTGGTGATGTGTAGCAGCAACAGTAGGATGGAGTGACCCGTCACATATGTATCTATTAATGTGTCACTATATACACTCTGTCTGTCTCTAGCCTATCAGTCAATGTGTTGTGTAAATTTAAATGTAAGCCTAAATAGCCTATAACTAATCAAATCGCACTATGTCACTATATCACCAAAAATCCGCTATCTCAAAATCAAACTCCTCTCACAAAAACCCACGAGGTCAATATGCGTTGATTTCACTTTTATACATATGTGCGATTGTGTGGTCTGTTCCCGACCGTGTCAATCAAACGCTGATTCGGCGGACCACACCTGAGGAAACACTTGGTGAAACACTTTGAGGCTTCGTTTGGCCATAGTCACGTGACATGGGTGTTTTGAATCACGCTTCGGATCAGTGTTTCGAAACATCTGCGCTTCGGGATCTCGCAAAGCTTCGGAACGACTGTTTCGCGTCAGCCATCCCTACTACGAGAGAGAGAAAGAGAAAGACTTTACCAATCAGCTAAGCATTCACTGTTATTTCTGTGTTGCTGTTACTCACCATCTTTCTGCATCTCCGTTCATTCTGCAATTAAAAGAGTTAAACTTACCATCTTGTCTGCTTCCTCTGTAAACCCTGACAGAAGACCAGACCGCAACATGCAGAACGCGGAGTCTTCCGAGGACTTATACACGGACTTTCCTGCCGAATCCGTTGCTTCCATTCCATCACGTTCACTTCCGCATATTCCCGCTGCTTCGTTCACTGCCTCTGCGAGTCCCATGGCCCGGCCAGCGACCTACTCCGGTGAGGCGGAGAACTGCAGTGGGTTCCTCCTTCAAACATCATTATATTTCACTATGAATGAACATCTATTCCGTAACGATTCCGCCCGAGTGGCTTTTATGATTTCCCTTCTATCAGGACAAGCACTTCAGTGGGTTCAGTCGTTGTGGAATTCAGAGTCTACAGTGGTAAAATCCATTACTGATTTCACTCAACATTTCAAGGAGGTTTTCGGGCAAACCGTCTCCGAACTGTCTGTTCACGACCAACTGTATAATCTTCGTCAAGGAAAATCATCGGTGAGTTCTTTTGCCTTGCAGTTTCGCACTCTAGCCGCATCCAGCGGCTGGAATGAGACCGCTCTGATCACAGCTTTTCGACATGGTTTAAATCCCAACATCCGCCATCTGTTGGTTGTGTACGAAGACAGCATGGGGTTAGAGAATCTGATCCAGAAATCTATTCGCATCTCCCAGCGCCTTACAGCTTGTGATCAGTCTACACCCACTGTAAGTTCTCCGCCTGCGGCTACATCCCTCACTCCTCCAGCACCTATCCCAATGGAAGTTGACTCCACCCATCTGTCACCCTCTGAACGCCAGCGCAGAATTCAGCATCATCTCTGTCTATACTGTGGATCTGAGAAACACCTCCTCAGCACCTGTCCCATTCGACCTCCGCGTCCGGCGGTAAGTTCAATTCAGCTAACTCCAAAAATTGAATCCTTAATCCGTACCAGAGTACATATCCTGACGTCCTGTGTGTTTCCCAGCGCAAGCTCTCATCGACTCCGGGTCAGCGGGGAACTTTATATCCACCCAATGTCTTGAAGCTGAATATCCGCTGACGCCGCTTCGCCCAAGATCTTCCAATACAGACCATACAAGGCAAGCCATTGGGACGAGGTCGTGTTCGTCACTACACACCCACTTTAATTCTTCGCATAGGCTGCTTGCATACTGAGGAGATTTCGTTTATGGTGCTGGAGGAGTCCACCGCGGATATCATCCTGGGACGCCCATGGTTAGTACAACATCAGCCAACACTCCACTGGGAAACAGGAGAAATTCTTCGTTGGGGTGAAGACTGCCACGTTTCCTGTCTTAGTTCTATCAAGAAGACTCAACCTTCAGTTCGTTCCAAGTCTACTACGGGTGAATCCAGTGCTCCTCTCTGCTCGACTTCGGTGGAAAGCCCTGAGACTCAAGTTCAGGTTGAGATCCCAGTGGAGTATCGGGCGTTCCAGGATGTATTCAGTAAGGTACTGGCAACTAAATGACCACCACACCGGCCATGGGACTGCGCAATCGACTTGCTACCCGGAGCCATCCTACCAAAAGGTCGCGTATACCCTCTGTCCATCCCGGAACAGCAGGCCATGGAAGAGTTTGTTAAGGAAGCCTTGGAACAGCAGTTTATTCGACCATCGACCTCCCCTGCCGCTTCGAGCTTCTTTTTTGTGGCCAAGAAGGACGGAGGCTTGCGGCCGTGTATCGACTACCGTCAACTGAATTCACAAACCATAAAGTTCAGCTATCCCCTTCCTCTGGTCCCAGCCGCCCTGGAACAGCTACGAGGTGCACGCATCTTCTCAAAACTGGATCTCCGAAGTGCGTACAACCTGATTCGAATCCGGAAAGGGGACGAGTGGAAGACAGCCTTCGTGACCCCCTCAGGCCACTACGAATATCGGGTTATGCCCTTCGGATTGTCCAACGCTCCTGCCGTGTTTCAGGGATACATGAATGAAGTCCTTCGTGAGTTCCTCAACCGATTCGTAGTGGTCTACATAGATGACATACTCATCTACTCCTCTTCACTGTCTGAGCATCACCAACATGTCATCCAGGTACTGGAGAAACTGAGAGAACACCGGTTATATCTAAAATTGGAAAAGTGTGAATTTCATATCACAACCGTGCAATTCCTGGGTTACATCATCAATCAACACGGCATTCAAATGGACCAGAGGAAGGTGGAAACCATACAGAACTGGCCACAACCCTCTTCCGTTAAAGAACTTCAACGATTCCTAGGTTTTGCTAACTTCTATAGACGATTCATCCAAAATTACAGTCAAATCAGTGCTCCTCTTACTTCATCACTTAAAGGACGGCCCAAGTCTCTGTCCTTCTCTTCCAGCGCGAGTCAGGCCTTCCAACGCCTAAAAGAAGCATTCTCTACAGCTCCTATCCTCGTCCATCCAAATCCTGAACTTCCATTTGTGGTAGAGGTGGATGCCTCTTCCACTGGAGTTGGAGCTGTATTATCTCAGCGGCAGGGTGAGCCACCTAAACTCCTTCCAATGCGCCTTCTTCTCCAATAAGCTGTCCCCGGCGGAGCGGAACTATGACATCGGCAACCGGGAGCTGCTGGCCATCAAACTGGCCCTCGAGGAGTGGAGGCATTGGCTGGAGGGAGCTAACCATCAATTCGAGGTCATCACAGATCATCGTAACCTCGAGTACCTCAGAGAAGCCAAAAGACTGAACCCTCGCCAGGCCCGTTGGGCTCTCTTCTTTACTCGGTTTGACTTTGTGGTGTCATATCGGCCTGGGAGTAAGAACTGCAAGGCGGACGCACTATCTCGGCTTCATCATGCCTCTGTGGAAGACCTTCATCCTGAGACTATCCTCCCTCCAGCCATGATCCTCAGTCCCATCCTCTGGGAATTAGACCAACAAATCACCCAAGAAGTGGCTCACCAACCCGCTACGCCGGGAGGTCCAGAAGGGCGCATCTTCGTACCTCCACATCTTCGGACACCCCTTCTGGACTCAGCTCATTCTGTTCCGGGCTCTGGACATCCGGGTAGCAAGCATACCCTCTCGCTCCTCAGTCAACGGTACTGGTGGCCGTCCATCTCCAAGGATGTTTCCAAGTTCGTCCGCGGATGCTCAGTCTGTGCCATCACCAACACCCCAAGGAGGCTACCTGAAGGCAAGCTCGTGCCGTTACCTCTTCCTCGACGACCATGGTCCCATATCAGCATAGATTTCATGACTGATCTACCCAATTCTGGAGGCTTCACCTGCGTGTTCGTCATTGTGGACCGGTTCTCCAAGGGCTGTAAACTGATTCCTCTACCTGGTCTTCCCACAGCTTTTGAAGCAGCAGAGGCTCTCTTCAATAATGTCTTCAGGAATTTCGGTATCCCAGAGGACATCGTCTCGGACAGGGGACCCCAGTTTATCTCCAGGGTATGGCACGCCTTCTTTAAGCTCCTCGGGGTCACTGTCAGCCTCTCTTCTGGTTACCACCCTCAGACGAACGGACAGACTGAGCGGAAGATCCAGGAGATAGGACGTTACCTGCGTACATACTGCCATCAGTACCAGGACAGCTGGAGCCGCTACCTCCCTTGGGCCGAGTACGCTCAGAACTCCCTTCGGCAGAACACCACCGGGCTCACCCCTTTCCAATGTATTCTCGGATATCAGCCTCCAATCTTTCCTTGGTCGGGTGAGCCCTCGGAGGTTCCAGCTGTCGACTTCTGGTTCCATCAGAGCGAGAGGGTATGGGACTCAGCTCATGTGCACCTCCAACAGGCAGTTCGGAGGCACAAGGAACATGCGGACCGTCGTCGTCTTGATGCACCTCAATATCGGCCAGGACAGAAGGTATGGCTATCAACTCGGGACATCCGCCTCCGACTGCCTTGCCGTAAGCTGAGTCCTCGATTCATCGGACCATTCACCATCCAGAGGCAGTTGAACGAAGTTACCTACAGGCTCAACCTTCCTCCTCAGTACTGGATTTCACCATCATTTCACGTTTCATTACTCAAACCTTTCACTGACCCAGTCATTCCTGTTCCCACAGATGGCACTTCCACGGACGTACCTCCTCCTCCCGTTCCTGTAGAAGAGGAACAAATCTACCGCGTCCATACCATCCTGGATTCCCGGCGGCGAGGTCCCCGTCTGGAATACCTGGTGGACTGGGAGGACTACGGGCCAGAAGAACGCTCTTGGGTTCTACGTGATGACATCCTGGATCCAGCCCTACTTTCCCAGTTCCATGAAGACCATCCGGACCGTCCAGCACCCAGGGGTCGGGGTCGACCTCGCCGCCGGCAGCGCCCTTCTCAGGCGTCGGGAGCCGCCTCGGGAGGGGGGGGTACTGTCAGGATTCCATCTCCACCACCACACTCATCATCACCTCCACCCACTCATTCTCTTTCTCCGCCCTCTCATCCAGTCACCCGTTCATTATCCCCGGATTACTAATCACTGTCACCTGTGTCCCATCACCAGCACTCCCTTTATAAGGTGCACTCTCCCTGCAGTCACTTGTCTGGTCTCGTCATTACATGACTCACAGACTCCCCACTCACTTACCTGGATACTTACCTGTCGCTATTCCACATCCTTCTGCCAGTGCGCCTCATCCTGTTGCCAGTCCGCCTTCCACTTCAGCCTTATACTACGAGAGAGAGAAAGAGAAAGACTTTACCAATCAGCTAAGCATTCACTGTTATTTCTGTGTTGCTGTTACTCACCATCTTTCTGCATCTCCGTTCATTCTGCAATTAAAAGAGTTAAACTTACCATCTTGTCTGCTTCCTCTGTAAACCCTGACAAATTGACACTTAAAGCTAAGAATGTAAAGAAACCTTAGACATTTTTTTTAATTAATAGTTATTTTCCAGCACATTAGGGCCCCAAAAAGCATTATTTGTTTCATTCATTCTTTCAATTTGACATCTTACATAGCTTATGGATATACAATTAAAATAGCTGGAGCAATTGCGACTTTGAGTCTGCTACAACCCCAAGTCCATCTGCATGGTGGGAAGTTATCTGTCCCCTGCAACACACGTGAGAACTGTATACTGCTGTTGAAGTTGATTCTGTCTGTCCTAGAGAAGCTCCGCTCAGCCTGTGACTTTGAGTCTGCTATAGCCCCAAGTCCATCTGCATGGTGTGAAGTTATCTGTCCCCTGCAATACACGTGAGCACGGTACACTGCTGTTGAAGTTGATTCTGTTTGTTCTAGAGAAGCTCTGCCCCGCCTGCGACTTTGAGTCTGCTACAACCCCAAGTCCATCTGTATGGTGTGAAGCTATCTGTCTCCTGCAACACACGTGAGAATTGTATACTGCTGTTGAAGTTGATTCTGTTTGTTCTAGAGAAGCTCCGCCCCGCCTGCGACTTTGAGTCTGCTACAACCCCAAGTCCATCTGCATGGTGGGAAGTTATCTGTCCCCTGCAACACACGTGAGAACTGTATACTGCTGTTGAAGTTGATTCTGTCTGTCCTAGAGAAGCTCTGCTCCGCCAGTTGACTTCGAGTTTGCTGCAGCTCCAGAGCCCACCTGTCTGGTGTGAAGTGTCCATCTTCCTGCAACACACGTGAGAATTGCACACTCTACCCGCGGTGTTGACTCTGCTATCCGTCGCCAAAGCCCCGCCCACCGGTTTGACTCGAGTTCACTGCGCGCCTGTTAGTCTGCCCGCATAGTGAAAAGTGGACCGCTCAAGAGAGTGAAGGTGAGAACTGTGCACGCTGCTTGAAGTCGCCATTCTATTCGTCCCAGAGGAAGCTTGTCCAGGCTGTCGGGGTGAGACAACCGCGTCCCGTTTGACCACCGACCCACCTGTGAAGACTCACCTGTCTCTCACAGGCCACTGCGAACCTTGCACCGGTGTGAGAAGAGGAAGAGCCCTGACCATCTACTCACTTGTGGAAACTCACCTGTCCATCGTATACCCTTGTGAACCCTACATAGGCGTGAGAAGAGGAAGAGCTCTGACCATCTACTCACTCGTGGAAACTCACCTGTCCATCGCCTACCATTGTGAACCCTACATCGGCGCGGGAAGAGGAAAGGCTCCGACCGTCTACTCACCTGTGGAAATTCACCTGTCCGTCATAGGTCCCTGCGAACCCTGCATCAGTGCGGGAAGAGGAAAGGCCCCGACCGTCTACTCACCTGTGGAAATTCATCTGTCCGTCGTAGGTCCCTGTGAACCCTGCATCAGTGCGGGAAGAGGAAAGGCCCCGACCGTCTACTCACCTGTGGAAATTCACCTGTCCGTCGTAGGTCCCTGTGAACCCTGCATCAGTGTGGGAAGAGTAATAGCCCCGACCGCATACTCACCTGTGGAAACCCACCGGTCCATCACAGGCTACTGTGAATCTTGCACCGGCGTGGGAGTGGGCCCCGGAGACTACTGCATTGCCTCGATTCCTGGGAAGAAGAAGAAAGGAAGATTTTAGTTTAGGTTATTCAAATTATTTTTAACTTTAATAAAAAAGAACTGTTATTCCTTTAAATTCTGTCTCCAGCTCGTTTCTGACACGCTCCTCAGGGTGGTCCTTGTTCAGGGGTGGGCGCAGTCCGGCTTGGCCCATCCCGACCTGTGACATAATACCTATACTGTCATATTATTATTTCAATGAACAGATAAGAGCAATTCATTTGTGTTTTATTGTATATCTGCATTAGGGGTGTCCCCGACTATGGATTTTCATAGTCGACAAGTCAATAATATTTATATTCAAAAATATAAACTTTATTTCTATTCAATTTTCAAAATTATTTATAGCCCATAGGCTGTGTCACACACGCCTACCTGCCTTTTGATGTAAATAAAAGACTAGAGTGGTAAATGTTACGGACATATTATCATGGTACAGTTCAGCCTATTATTGATTTTTATTTCCACTTCCCTTTTATCCAAAGAGACGGAACTATTTGCACTGTATTTATCAATGGGAAATATGCTAATATAATCTGTCATACTGTAGTTCACATTAATGGGGTCGCTTGCAAATCGCAGCAGCACGAATTACGTGACCAGCAACATATTTCTGCTTCAAATATTGTGTGTAGTTAACAGTGAGTGGTGGTTTCAGACATTATTTTATTAAAGTGCATTTGTCAGTGCCGCACTCGTACTGACTCTTATTCTGCCTGACAGAAAGAAGCTCACAGCTTACTGAAGGCGGAGCGGTTTGACCAATCAGATGAAAGGGGCGTTTCAGAACCGCCCATGTGTGCAAATGAAATATCGAACCCATAAACTGACTTTTAAACCATAAACGAAAAATGAAAAATCGAGCCAAAATCTCATTTTTCGTTTTTTAAGCTAAACTAAAAAACGAATAAACGAGCTGGTTTTCATTTCTCGTTATTCGATTCCAAACAGGAAATGAAATGATCAAAAAGTACACAGACCAAGTACTTGTTCATTCAACTTTCGACCTATAACCCATGTTGAACTTGCAAATCCTACAATCAAATCTGAGATTTCTCAACGGCAATCGGGTGAAAGAGACAAATTTAACCGTCTAGCCCCATAGACTCCCATTCATTTTGCACTCATGGGCGATCGCCCCCAGTGGAACTCTGGTGGAACTACAACCAAAATTCGGTACAATAGGACTTAAAAGGGAGTGGCCAGGCTCTCCGTAGACGGGCTCTGGTATTGCTATGTATTGCTGGACCCAGATGCTTCAGAGGTGAAAAACATTCCAGGAACAAAAAGCCCTTTCAAAACTACAGCTGTACAAAGAGGCACTCGGGAAGGCTTATCATTGAATAACACTGTTTATAAGCACATTTCAAGACTTTTTAGCCAGTGGTGAGCATATTTAATTTAATGAAAATCGTACAAAGACATATGTATAAAAGACTATTTACATGAATGGGTTTAAATCAAAGTGAATTTTCATTAATTTCATTGTTGTTTGAAGACTGTACCAGGGATTCTTCTAGCGAAGACAATGAAGTGCACGTAAAGTCTCACAGTCCACATTATGAGAGTAAAGCTTACATAAATATTACGTTTAAATGTAACTCATTTTAACACGTGACTTGTGTTTGGTTTTTTTTGTGTTTTTTTTTATACAGATATGGGATGTTCCAGATGAAGCAAGCACACCAAAGAAAGGAAGCACATCAAACAGGTATTAGTTAACAAGACATTATTTGGAGGTTAGGAGTGGAGTTGCTCAAATTAATACATAGTTGTTGTTTTTCAGACCCCCTGATCTCTCTCTGCCTTTTTTGGACCAAGTAAGTTCATAATGTTCATACCTTGCTAAGTTACTTTGTTACAACAAATGAAAAAATGTAATCTGTCTTTATAATGGTCAGTTCTAATGTTATTTTAATAATTGATATATTTCTGACAAATCTAGGAAGCAGGAAAAAAACTGAACAAATATCCAAGAACACACACATGATTGCTTTACAAGTAGCCTAATTACATTTGTATGTCCATTGATGTAAATTCCTGTTAATCTTTGTCTTTTTACAGCAGTTACACACGTCTCTATGCACCAATAATAATCTAAAGTGACTGGAAAGAGTCAGATGAGAGCAGACAACATGTTCAAGAAGAAATGTTCTTAATTCATTTATTAATTACTCCGTCTCAATATCATGTTCCCAAATTTATTGACTATTTTTTTTATTTCATCATTAACTTAATCAAAACCTCTTTATTTATTACAGCACAGATGTATTAACTGCTGCAGATATTGTGCCAGATCTCTCATTGAAGATCATAAAAACGTCTTGCAGCAGATTCAACATGAATAGAGCCAATGTTTGGGATGGAGCAATTCGTGGATTCAAGCATCATACGACCCATTACACAACATGCTTGTTAAATTCACAGATGACAAAGGCACAACTGAAGATGCAGTGGACACAAGTGTTCCCAAATGCGAGTTTCTAACCCTCCTAATGGACTGTTTATGGGCACGGAGAATCTTTGATGGTCCAGAAAATAGGAGATTTCTCACCTTTAACAACACAAGTAAATGATTTACTTACATCTACCTTTTATCTGCCCTGTTCATAATTGTCTTGTTTTATACTAACTGGACAATAACAGTTTACTACAGCTGCCAGAGAAGATGAATACTTCCTTGCTGGGCGGATGATTGCAGTTCCCTTTCAAGGGAACTTCGAGCTGCGTCGAGACGCGGTGGGAACGCTCTGCGTGATTGCGTCGTGAAGCACGTGTATAATCAGTCCAATGGAAAGACGAGACGTCATAGGCGGGTGACGTCATCGACCAGGAAGCTATAAAGCACCCCTGCGACAGACCGCGGCAGCTTTCTGTGCCTTCAGCAAGCGATCTGTGTATTCTGTCCTTGTCATATTTATTGTTGTCTGTCAAGTTGCAATATATATATTTATTATGGCAAAAGAGAGCAAGCAAGTGTTGTGTTGTTCCCTCCCCACGTTATATCACGGGTGGGGACACACACTTCAGCTTTGTGTTGCTTGTTTGGGAGTGGAGCATGCCAACAGTCAGTTCTCGAGGGGGCTGACTGTGAGCATTGCGAGAAGCTGTCCGTGAGGACGCTCCGCTCCCGCCGGCCGTTCTTCGAGGAGGACGGTTCGGTGCGCGCGCCCCGAGGCGCGGGTCCCGCTGCTGCCGAGGCACGGCGTCGACGCGCATCTTGGGGATCGCAAATGGTTCTAACAAACACCTGTTCGATCCACGTGCCTTTTCTCGGGGAGAAGCACGCTCTGCGGTTTCTCCTCCCCGGGATGAGGCACTCATGCTGCGATTTCCAGTTCCGAGGAATTGGTATCGTTAGTGTTTTTGTTTTAATAATAAATAAATAAAAGAAAATAAGGCAGATGTTTATGAGTTTTCAATAAATAAATAAATAAGTCAGCTCATAACTCTGTTGAATAAAGAGGAGCTTATAAAAGGAGGTTTTATATAATGCTGTTGCTAAGTTAAATATTACTGGCCAGCCGAACATATATGAGAGTGAAAGTATAAGGAAAACTCTATATCTCAGCCTCCTCGTCGGGGAGTGCCGTTTTTTCCCTATCTCCACACTGAGGTGTCGAGATCGTGGAATAAACCGGTTTCTGTTTATGTGTTTTATCCCTAAACTTTTACTATAGTAATGTTATGGGTATTAAGTATCATGGTATGACAGTGCCTCGGGTTAAAGAGACGCTTGCGAGCTATCTCTCTCCCGTGTTGGTGTCATAATAACCCCGACGTTACCCACCAGCCACCATAAATAATAGATAAATATTATTAGGCAGCACTGGTAGGTAAAGTATATAAGCATGGATGAATGTGAGGATGTAACAGCACTGACGCTATTCGAGAATTGCGTCGCGCAACAGATAAACTATACCGGGGAGGGACGGTTTCGAGAAATCGTTTCTCCTCGGCGTCCTCTGGGTGGCGACTCTCTGAGGAGGGTCGCAGCGCTGCCAGTTCGGTTGTTTCCTGCTGGTGGCCACGGAGTGTTATATTTATTTATATATATATATATATATATATATATAGTTTTTCTGATGTAAAGAAAAATTAAGATAAAATATGTATTTTCTTCTGGACGCTCCGCTTTCAAAAAAACGAAGAAATAAACTCTTCAGTGGCGTTCCAAAGGTTTCTTCCTCACCGATCTAACGTTCCTGAGACTGCTGGGCGGGAGCAGTCTCAGCATACTTAAGCTCCTCGCAGCATAGAGTGCGGTAAAACAAAGATTCGCCATTCGGGCTCATCCACAATCGATGGGGACCTGGGTGGCGGTCACAGTCTAGCCAGTTAAAGAAAAGAGATATGCAAGATCTGAGGACTGTTTTATCTCTAAAATAGCTAAAAATGGAAGAAGCCCTGACGCCGAGGCTGCAGGCTTCTGAGGGTGGTCCCCTCCGGGGTAGGGACGGTTTTGAGAAATCGTTTCTCCTCGACGCCCTCTGGGGTGCGACTCTCTGAGGAGGGTCGCAACGCTGGCTGTTCGGTTTTTCTGCCGGTTCGCCGTTTCAGGACACCGAGGTGTCAGCGTCCCCAAACGATCCTCCGAGGAGGGTCGTAGAGCAGTCATTTCGGTTTCCCTGCCGGTTCGCCGTTTCAGGGCGCTGAGGTGCCTGCTTTTTTCCAGCGATCCTCCGAGGAGGGTCGTCGGAACAAAGCTAGTTAGAGGTAGGCAAGATCTGAGGACTGTCGTTATCTCTATTAAAACTTAGACAAGAAGTCCTGACGCTGAGGCTATCAGGCTTCTGAAGGTTTCCCCGGGGCAGGGACGGTTTTGAGAAATCGTTTCTCCTCGGCACCCTCTGGGGTGCGACTCTCTGAGGAGGGTCGCAGCGCTGCCAGTTCGGTTGTTCCCTGCCGGTTCTCCGTTCAGGGCACCGAGGTGTCAGTGTCCCCATACGATCCTCCGAGGAGGGGCGTAGAACGGTCAGTTTGGTTGTTCCCTGCCGGTTCGCCGCTTCAGGGCACCAAAGTGACTGTTCAACCAAATCCAGAGGCCAGTCTCGAGAGACTGGTTCTCCTAGTAGAATTTCTGGCAGCGTGGAAACTACTGCCATATATTTCTCAGTGGGTCCTGCACACTTTAGAAAAGGGTTTCAGAATTCAGTTCGGTTCTCGTCCGCACAGATTTCTAGAGGTCCTCCCCACAGTGGTGGACCCCGAGCAGGCTCTGGTTATGGAGCAGGAAGTACTGACACTTCTGCAAAAGGAGCTATAGAAGGGGTTTCTCCTCCCAGCAGACAGTCAGGGTTTTACAGCCGTTACTTCATTGTTCCGAAAGAGGATGAGGGGTTGCGTCCTATTCTAGACCTGCGTCAATTAAACAGCAGGTTTCAGAATCTCAAGTTCAAAGTATGCTATACGCTAAAATGATTGTCACAGATTCAGTCCGAGGACTGGTTTGTCACAATAGACTTGAAGGACGCTTACTTATCTATCCATCCTCATATCACAGGAGGTTCCTGAGGTTTGCTTTCGGGGGCGAAGCATACCAGTATTGGGTTCTTCCCTTCGGCCTAGGTTTATCACCCCGCATCTTTACAAAATGTGTGGATGCAGCTCTGGCTCCTCTGAGACTCCAGGGCATTCGCGTATTATACTTTATCGACGATTGGTTGATTTTAGCTCAGTCCGAGCAGTTGGCGGTTCGGCATCGAGATGTCGTTCTGTCTCACATAAAGAGGTTGGGGTTGTGGCTCAACGCCAAGAAGAGTGTGCTCCTCCCAGCTCAGAGGACCACTTTTCTGGGTGTTTTATGGGATTCGACAATAATGCAAGCACGTCTGTCTCCTGCACGTATTTCTGCGATTCTCACAGCCGTAAAGGGGATAAAACTAGGCCAGTCACTCACTGTGAAACAGTTTCAGAGACTGTTGGGGCTCATGGCAGCTGCGTCCAACGTAATCACTTTTGGCCTTTTGTACATGAGACCTTTGCAGTGGCTCAGGATCAAGGGGTTTTCTCCGAGGGGAAATCCATTTCGCACGATCAAGGTCACGCGGCGATGCCTTCGTGCCTTGGTCATGTGGAAGAAACCTTGGTTCCTCGCCCAGGGCCCAGTGCTGGGGGCTTCTTGTCGACGCGTAACGCTTTCGACGGATGCTTCCCTCACGGGATGGGGGGCGGTCATGAGTGGCCGCTCGGCGAAAGGTCTTTTGCAGGACCATCAACGTTCTTGCCACATAAATCGGCTAGAAATGATGGCGGTATTTCGAGCTCTCAAATACTTCCTGCCAGACCTGAGAGGTCACCATGTGCTTGTCCTTCCGGACAACACACTGATGGTCTCGTATATCAGAGCAGATATCCTGTTGAGGCAGGGGCTGAGGCCCGGGGAATGGGGACTTCACCCCAAGGTGGTGGAGCTCCTTTAGGAGAACTTCGGTCAAAACTCAAGTCTACCTTTCGCATCGTTTATACAACGCATTGCCCATTTGGTTCTCCCTGATGCATCCAGCTCTGCTTGAACTGGATGCAACGTATTAGGTGTGGTTGAGGCTACACCTGTACGCATTTCCCGATATCTTTGCTCCCGGGAGTTACTCTCTTCCGGAGTTATGGATACTATGGGCTCGGCCTCTGAGGGGGCCCAGCTCATAGATTCAGGTCTCTCGACTGAGGTCGTGGAGACCATACTCCAGTCTAGAGCTCCCTCCACGAGAAGACTGAATATGCATTGAAATGGAAACTATTCTCTGCCTGGTGCGGAGAATGCCTTCTGAATCTTGCTATCTGCCCTATGGTACAGTACTTGATTTCTGCAATGAATGTTTCTTTGCTGGGTTATCTCTGAGGAGAGATCCTTATTTCATCTGCTCCGTGGTACTTGAGGCTGAGGCCTGCACGTACTTGGATTTGCACCTGGTATGGTGATAGTCTTTCCTCACCCCTTGCCGGGTTGTATTCCTACTAAATTTGTGGGTCATTTGTGCTGCAGGCCTTCTGTCCTCCACCTTAATACAAGCCAGATCAGGAAGAAATTAATCTGTTTTGCCCTGTCCGGGCTCTTGGATGCTTATGTCCACAGAGCTGCAACCTGTGGCATATATATATAAGAGCAGTTATTTGTCTGCTTCAGGTTACCTAAGATAGGTTGCCCTGCATCTAAACAGATAATGAGCAAGTGAGTAGTTGATCTCACTTGCTTATGAAGCGGCCGGACAGCCTTCACCTTTGGCTGTCCCGGCCCATTCTACCAGGAGTATGGCTGCCTCTAAGGCTTTATTATCAGGAGTTTCACTCTGACATCTGTAATGCGGCAGGCAGGTCCTCACCGCATACATTTGTTAGATTTTATGACTTGGACCTAGGCTCCACTCCAGGGTCTAGGGTGCTTGTTTCCTAGTATGCACATGGTCTTCATACAGAACAGGCATTTGTCATATGGCGTCGTGGGTATAGGGTTCCCACCGCGTCTCGACGCAGCTCGAAGTTCCCTTGAAAGGGAACGTCTCAGGTTACGTATGTAACCCTGGTTCCCTGAGAGGGAACGAGACGCTGCGTCGCCTTGCCATACTCCCTGCATGCCTGTGATCGACTTGCTTCGGCTTTCAGAAGCTGCCGCGGTCTGTCGCAGGGGTGCTTTATAGCTTCCTGGTCGATGACGTCACCCGCCTATGACGTCTCGTCTTTCCATTGGACTGATTATACACGTGCTTCACGACGCAATCACGCAGAGCGTTCCCACCGCGTCTCGACGCAGCGTCTCGTTCCCTCTCAGGGAACCAGGGTTACATACGTAACCTGAGACGTTTCTACTGTTCACGGTGGTCCAGGTCCAGGTGGTGGACGATCACCTCACTGGGAGAGTTGGCATTAATGGAACAGTTGAAGATAAAACAGATGAGAAAAAGGCAGCTTTCCTTGAGGTGCACTCAATTTTTATATAAGCTCGTTTTAAGATTTTTAAACAGTTTAAAATATCTGTCCAGATTACAGGCATAATTATGTTATAGCATAAAGTAATTTTGTTAAGTGAGAAACCTTATTAAAGGTGTAAAATCCTAATAGCAAAAATAACATAGCTCTAATTCAACAATATTAATGAAAGCAGTTTACATATGATAATAATAATATAAATTAAGAGTTATTTTTCTGAAAGTTATCATAATGACTAGATGACCAATTTCATCTTTCTGTTAAACACAGGGCCATTTGGACACACCCACGTAATGAAAGTTGGTGGCCCCACATCTACGCCACCTGGACAGACGATGATTGGCTGAAAAACTTCAGAATGGGAAGAGGCAGTTTCAAACTACTGACACTCTCCGGCCCTGGCTGACATGACAGACCACTCAATTCAGACAGGCTGTGCCTATAGAGGCTCGTGTTGCAATTTGTATTTGGAGGTTATCCACAAACCTGGAGTACAGATCCATCTCACAACTGTTTGGTGTTGGGTTATCAACATGTTGCACTATCACCCAAGAGGTTGTGACTGCCATAAATGTGGTAATGAAGCCTCTGTACATAAGCCTCTGCAGCAGAGTTCAGGCAGATAATACAGGGTTTTCATGACAAATGGAGATTCCCTCAGGTGGCAGGTGCGATAGATGGAAGCCATATCAAGATCAGAGCTCCACCTGACAACTCATCTTGTTATTACAATCGGAAGGGAGACTATTCCATCATTCTGCAAGGTGTGGTGGACCATAGAATGAGATTTTGGGACATTAATGTTGGACGACCAGGTAAGATACACGATGTCCGTGTTTTCTCCCTCTCATCATTGTATGAGCGTGGCAGTGCAGGCACTCTTTTACCTCATTGGACTGAAACGTTTGAGGGGGTCGACGTGCCTGTTTTTCTTTTGGGTGATTCGGCTTACCTTCTACTAACTTGGCTCATGAAAGCTTACCCAGAGGGAGGAGCAGTAACACCACAGCAGCTCAACTTCTACCACAGATTGAGCCAAGCCCGTATGACCATTGAGCGTGCCTTTGGGTGCCTCAAAGGACGCTGGCGTTGCCTTCTTAAAGAAAATGAGACCCACATAATTTTTGTAAGCCGCATTGTGTCTGCTTGCTGTGTGCTGCATCATTTCTGTGAGATACAGAAGGAGGAATTTCTGGAGGGAGAAACCGTTGCAGAGGAAGAAGGATCTGTACATGATGAGCAGGGACACGCACAGCAGCAACACGACATTAGAAATGCATTGTGTAGCTACTTCACTACTATATGAATGGCCAACACCAGCAAATACTCTGCATTTAGTATTCACTATGTTAAATAGTTAAGGTGTGTTATCTCCCTTGATGAGTTCATTTTCACTTATTCTTATGTGCTAGTATAGGAACCACCACATACTGAACCAGTTTTGTCTGATTTAAAATGGATGGGATGGGAATACTTTTTAGTTTGAAATACTGTTTTATTTCCTGTTTAATTAGTAACAAATGTAAAGTTGACACATCTGAACAAACATTCTTTTTCTCCATTTCGAAAATAAAATGTTGTAGTAGACAGTCCTGCATCAGCAATGGTGTTTGTGACATCTCAGGAAACGCTGCTTGAATCTCCCACTGTTTATTGAAATACACAATTTCCCTGTGTTACTCATGTCATTTTAATGCAGAAAAAAATATATCACAATGCATGTTGCTATATACACAATGCAGTGTGAGTGAGTGAGTGAGTGAGTGAGTGAGTATAACGAAGAGAATATAACATGAAAACAAGCAACAGGTTTATTTAGCTGCTTTTGGTTAATGTGAAGTAAACTGGCTGTCATATTGGCAAGGCAAAGTATACTATCTATGCCTAAAGTTACGCCATAACTTCTGAAACAAGTGGTTGGTATTGGCAAGTGCAAAAACTAAATAAACTCACCGTCAACCTCTGTGTCAGTGCGGTATAGCCCGGTCAACTGTGCTAGCATCAGTAGCATCATTGGAATCTGACGATGGCAATGTTGATTTTGATTTTTTTTTTTTTTTGATTTTTTTTTTTTTTGAATGCTTTATTTCGAACATAAACATAAAACAAGTAACAAAAGAAAGTAGACTGAAAATAAAAGACAAACAAACCAAACAATTAATAATAATAATATGAAACCAACATGTCATAAGCTTATTAAAACCTACCCCTTCTCCACTATTCAATAAACAATCAGTTTTCCCTAATAAACATATTTACATAATACCTATCTACAAAAAATAGAAAATAAATAAAATAAGAAAACAAATACATAAATTATTTACAAAAAAAACCCACCCGATTGCTAAATCCCTTCCTCCTCCCTATACCTTGTGAAAACCATGTGTTTGTACTGCTTCTTAAACTGGGTCACGCTTGGACATCGCTTAAGCTCCACACACAAACTGTTCCACAACCTCACTCCACAAACAGAAACACAAAAACCTTTTATTGTTGTACAATATTTTTTGTATTCAAGTTATTGCGTTTGGAAACAAAGATGAAGTTCTCAAGGTGAACGCATACATTCACTCTAGGGGTCAAACAACTAAACATCAAGTCAGGAATCTTGGTGTGACACTAGAGTCAGACCTTAGTTTCAGTAGTCATGTCAAAGCAATAACTAAATCAGCATACTATCATCTCAAAAATATTGCAAGAATTAGATGCTTTGTTTCCAGACAAGACTTAGAGAAACTTGTGCATGCTTTCATCACCAGCAGGGTGGATTATTGTAATGGACTCCTCACTGGCCTTCCCAAAAAGACCATAAGACAGTTGCAGCTCATACAGAACGCTGCCGCTAGGATTCTGAGCAGAACCAGAGAATATGAACATATCACACCAGTCCTCAGGTCTTTACACTGGCTCCCAGTTAGATTTAGGATTGATTTTAAAGTATTACTACTGGTATATAAGTCATTCAATGGCCTAGGACCTCAATACATTGCAGATATGCTCACTGAATATAAACCCAACAGATCACTCAGATCATTAGGATCATATCAGCTAGAAATACCAAGGGTTCACTCTAAACATGGCGAGTCTGCTTTTAGCTATTATGCCAGCTGCAGCTGGAACCAGCTTCCAGAAGAGATCAGATGTGCTCCTACAGTGGTCACATTCAAATCCAGACTCAAATCACTTCTGTTTAGCTATGCATTTACTGAATGAGCACTGTGCCACTGTTCGTCCGACTGTACTGTACTGTATTTCATTTTATTTTTCTAAACTGTTTTAATTATTCTTATTTCTTTTAATTATTTTAATTTCTTCTATGTCAGCAGGGCATTTAGCCCGAAACTGTAAATGCCCACTCAGAAGGTGATAATGTGAAAGTGACGTGTATTAATGTGGGTTTGAAAGTAGAACAGTATTTAAATGACGATATTAAAGTTTTCGTCTGAGAAAG